>NC_041753.1:45660182-45800182 GCF_004115215.2 Ornithorhynchus anatinus | reverse complement strand
AATCTGGGTATGATGCCAGAGGCCTACGCTCCCAAAGTTAAGTAACTGTAGAGTAATGCATCCAACTGTTAAAAAGGTTTGTTACACTAAGGTTGTGCACTCACCTCCTTTTTTTTTTAATTAAAATACAAAATTCAGTATTTATGGCCCGTGGAGAGAAAATGCCAAAAGTTTCAAAATGGATCAACCCTGGTGTGTAGCTAGCAAGCAATAACTGACTACTTGTCACCTACAGTTGTACTAAATGTATCTAAAGAAACACACAGCCCTACAAAAGTTGTTCTCAGAGAAATATCATTGAGATGGGGCACCTCTTCCCAGTCTACTAAAAGTTCTATATGATATAAGCACAAATTAACAGCTTGATGAAGACATAATCTAATGCAGCTTTTGAGAAGCCTAAACCTGGGATTGAGTTACCCCTCATATTCTACAATGTTGTAGAGATTTTTTTTTTTGAAGAAAATGTTATTTGAAACATATTTACAACTGAACTCAACAGAGACTGTGAAATTGAACAGGCACTGCTCATTTGTTTGAGTTTTTTGGTAAACATTTTGCTGGTTTTTTGTTTCTTTCTCATTTTGCATCAACTTTTATCAGTCCATGCAACTTCAATGCCCTCAATGAAGAATGCATAATAAGCCATACTTCTTAAAAAAACTTCCTTCTGCATAAAGAGATCCATTTGCCACATCAGTCCCTGTAGCACAGTTTTCAAAACCATTCTGTCAAAAATACAGTAATACAAAGCCTGGCTTTAGTGTCACTAGCTCACACTGCTTTTCATTTATTTAGGCCACCTTTTGTTTTACTGGTACTGTATCATGCAATAAAAGAATCAAAGGCTTAGTCTAGCGTACTTTTATGCTAGTGGCACTGAAGACCTTTTCACAAATTCAACATACATTTGAATTGCAACACACAGATATTTCTAAAGAGCAATAACTAGTGAACCCTTTTATTATATATAAAAAAAAACTACTTACAACCATTGAAGAAAAAATTGCAACAAAAAATGTAAAAATTGACCGTCTCCAACTTGTCCCCTTTACTATTAACAATGTGACCAACAGAGCTGTGGCATGGAAACAGTACAAAGAGTTGTCATGGCAATAAGTTTGGCTGATGCAAAGGTCATTGTGCAGGGTTAAAAGGGCAAAATCAGTGGTCCATGTTATCCCTCCAACTGCAGTGCTCCACCACACCCACACAATTTTGAGGAATTAGAAAAGCAGGGGGACTACCAGAAAGTGCAAATATGAAGGAGTCAGTTTTTGACGCTCCTTCAGCATGGAGTAGAACAATCAATTTTGAGCTTTTCCTGTTAAGCTAGATTAGCCTGCACATTTTAAAAAAAGTTTTCTATAGAAACCCAATAAAAAAAGTCCAGGAAGCATGCAGCTGGTTAATGTTAACAAAAGACCTTGACAGGAACATGTAAACTATATTGGATGTCATGCTTGGGGCCTAACTGCCAGCAACAGTTTTGAGTTGTTTCATTAAATGTGAATACTGTACACTGAATATGGGATAACTTTCTGCAGCCTTCATAATTTTACACATCACATAGAATTTTGAGTTTAGGAAAGAACCCGCTCTGGTGTCACACTGCTGAATATGTCCCTGTGCATCTCTTCCATTAAGTCCTTATGAAGCTACAAGTCACAAATCCAAAATTCTGCTCCCTGAGGACACAGTTATGTGAGACATAAGTACTGTCTTAGTTCTCTGCCTATCCTGAATGCTCTGTGAACCTAATCTTAAATACCATCACGTAACAATCACAAAAACTTTTGCTAAAGGCCATTATACACTAATAAAAAGACAGTGGTGCTTCCAACATTCTGAAATGCTCTGAAAACCAACTTTTCCAATACTAAATACAACAAAATAACCTTCATAAAATATAACTTTTCTCCATTTACAATTTTTTTTAAAGGATTAGTAACCTATGCTTTTCAAGCATAGGAATCTGCGAAATAACTCCTAACATGGACAGATTTTTTTTTTTAATACATAACTTAAGAAACTGGAGAGTTTTAACCCAAGTCCAGTTTCTAAACAAGGAATATTCTTGTTTACTTTAAAAATGGAAACAACATATAGTTCCATTATAATTGTTAAAAAGTTAGCTTTACAAACAAGGGAACTTTAATTAAAAAAAAAATCTTAACAAAACTATACAGTGTACAAATTACTGTCTACAAGGTAGGCGGTTCATTAAGAAGACTTTCCGTTCTTCTCGCTACTTGCAGCTTCACAGATTCATTCACATATTCTTTTTAAATGGAGCTGCCCACCTGAACATTACCCCACAACTATATTGCTATAATTAATATTTTTGCCATGTCTTTATGTACAGTCTCCTTCACTGCCTTTTTTTCTTAGTCAAGCCTTAAACGTTCATGTCACTCCAGGGGAAACGCACTTCAGTGGCACTGCCAAGTGGCCAGGGCTGCAAAACAACTAAATAAAGGCAGAACAGTGCACATAGAACGGGGTGGCTTGAAACGGCACCCCCTCCTGGAGCCCTCGTGTAGTGACCTTCACCACCCTGATGCTCTGAAGTTCAGGGTACGGGGTACAGGAGGGACACACAAGAGCTACAGGAGTGGGATCTTCTTTAGTCAGAATACACTTCCTGGTGAAGGAGGAGGCCAAAGACTGGATTTGAGTCCTCAATATGTAGTTTTCAAAATCTTTTGATCTTTTTAAAAAAAGTTGATTTTTTTTCCCAAAAACCAACTCAAATCAGGCCTTTATATTGAAGAGGCAGGCAGGACAACCCACAGTTTTGCTAAGACTTCAGAGAGGAAGGCTCATTCATTTGCACCAAGAGAGTGAGTCTGCCTTTATAAAAAATACTGTGTGCCTTGTGAGGTTGATTCATTCACACAATAGGTCAAAGATATGTGAAAAGCTCAGTTAAGATTATCTGTTGTCTACTAGAGTAAGTATCACAGAAATTATTGCACTTACTTCTGAACGTGCACTATTCTCATCCTGCTGTGCTATTCAGCATTTGGGGACATCATACTGAATGGGCTAATCAAATACAATTCTCAGCACATGATCATTGTTCATAAGAATTCATTATTAAATGATGTGCTGTGAGAACAATAGATGGTTTATATTATTAGATTATAGCCTACCGGGGTGGGGGTCTGCTTCGAAAGACAACCTACCATGTTTCAATGGTTCTAACAATATATGTTCTATGAATCAATTCACGCTATGGGGCTCAAGAAAAAGAGAGAGCGCAACATAGAGTTGGTTTCCTCATTAAACTCTCAAATATAAATGTGAGGCCTCCTGCCCCTCTACCCCTGCTGCCACTCCCTCCAAAATCCACAATTTCATTCACCATTAATTGTGGATTGAACTCATCCATACACAATCATGTTCTTGAATTCTGTATTCCCCTTCTGCTACCATTCCCCAGAACAAAACAAGAACAAATGGAACCATATTTGGTCAGATTTTTTCTGACTGAAAATGAACTTTTCTCTTCATCAGTCCAAATTATAGTTGAGAATAGCGACTTCCTGGCCTTTTCATTTGAGAAGACTCAAGAGTGCAGCCATCTGCTTGCAATATGAAGACAAGTGTAAATCAGTCCACATATTATTAAAATGAGAAGTCAGGCAACAGAGGCTTTCTGCAGCAGACAGTCCAAATGGGGATATGGATTTTGTAGAAGAAAGTATGTTCCTGTGTTAAATTGTGAGTGAAAAACACCCTCTGAAGTGGACCATTTACTATATATCTTTGCCAGATATAAGACAACTCACTCTCAATGTGGGTCTTGACCTCTCAAAACAAACAAAAAACAAAACAAAAATAAAGTCAAACAATATCCTCAAGCCAAGTCTGCCTCCAACAGAATTCTGGACTTTCAAAAAGATCCAGAAATGAATTCAGCTTGCACCCCAGGTGGGAAGTTAAAGAGAGGGAACCTATTTTGAAGTTTGTCACAGTAGGCAGAACAGTCGCTTTGCAGCCCATGCCTGTCTAAGGGTGCACTGGTTCACAGCTACACTGTAAAGTGTTAAAAATCCTCCCACCCACCCCAGAATATATATGTGTATATATATATGTATATATATGTGTACATATATACACATATATACATATATGTATAAAAAAAACCCCTGTCCATCTCTCAGTACACAAAAGGACCTCATCACACTGCAAAAATAGCAGTACCCACTTTGGTCAATTAAAACAAACAAACAAAAAAAGCATACATTATTCTCTTTTTTTTAATCTGTGTACTTACCTATAATAACCAATACAGCTAAAAGCACTACCTACATAGGCAAAACTTGGTATTGCATAATTCGTATAAATTTGAACACCCCCCTCCCCCAAAATATTAATTGGAAGATGAAAAACATGAAAGATTAATAGAAAAAACACCAAAATACTGAAAATATTGCTGGTCGATTACAATTTTTAAGCGGCAACTATACACAGCCATGATATGCTTTATAAATGTGAGATAAAGGTATAACTGTCTAAAAAATCCATGATGTCACACTTTTTTTCATCTGGAGTACAAAATATTTTGTCATAAAAATGGTAAAGATTTAAAATGATAATAAATGCAGCAAAACAAGTGTAGTGATGTCACTTTTTTTTAGATTTCAAGGCAAGGCACGTAATGTGGACATTATATCTTCGTGCAAATTAGGATTACTGGAAAGAGTCATTTTTAATTAAAATTTTAAGAGACATAGAGGCAAAATGTGTCTGCCCATGCACACTACAGTTCTGTCGATACGTGAAATTTGTTGAACAAGGCTAATTTCTGAAAGCACCATGCAAGTTTCTGCACCCTGATTACTTTTGTTTTCTCAAGAGTGCATTTTTATATCCTACCCCCTGGCATTCCCAGTTTGTAAACTGTAAGCTTTGCCCTAGTGACATGGATTTGCCTGCCTCTTTGTCTCTATGATGCAGATTTTAAAGAACCTTTTGTACACCCTATGGGTTCTTGATGCAACCAGTAATTTTAAATAAATACATTCTACCTCTACGGAGGCAGTAGCTAAACCAACGTAAGTGCTGTGTTTCCATTAATTTCATCTTCTCAAGCACATGATTTGTCTAGATTTAATGCCTTTTAATGCCCTCAAAAACTGAGGGGAAAATAAATTTGTTCAAAATTATTTAAAATTCTTTTTTAATCCCCTCAATTTAGAGTCCAAGGGCTGAAGGACTTATAATGATGCTTCCCCTTTAGATATAAATTTAAAAATTGCACTTGCCTCTGTTAAGTGTTTCTTTTATGGGGAAAATATTATATTAATTTTTACTGTTGCATGCAGAGATAACACTTTACCTACATAGAGGCATTCTCCATAGAGCTTTTGTGTTCAGACTTTCTTTTTAAAGATTTCAAACTGGGTTACATACTGGAAAAGGCTGGATAAAGGGCCAAAGTTTATTAAATTGGTTCTGATAACTAAAGGCTAGAGAGCGTGGATTTTTGTTTTGAACTTTTGAAAATCAGAGTATTTATAAAATGGCTGGCTCAAGGCCCTTGTCATCAAGCAGCTCTGTTGCTGCCTCCTAGCCTTTGTTTTGTGAGATAACCAGGAATAGTGATTCCATGCGTAAACAACAAGAATACTAAACCAAGAAAACTAGCTTATCATGCAAATATTAAGGCATCTAGAAAGTCAGTTAAAATATATTGTCATAGAGACAGAACATCTATTTCCCAGCGGACTTCATATAACAAAGGCTACTTAGCAGGGGCTGCGCTCTACCCATCAGTGAAATATCATCGACCCTTTTTATTTCATTACAGTTTCAACCTTAAGGGAATTAGTGATTGTAAGTGCTGCAATTGCTGGTCTATTTTTCTTCTTTCTTCAGTTTCATTTTTTTGTCCCGTCTTCCTTTTTCTTTTCCTGTTTTTTTTTTTGTTGTTGTTTTTTGTTTTTGTTTTACTTTGTTTTCCCTCAGTTGCTTGTTTCTGCTTGAAGGAAAGGTTCTCCAATTATGTTCAAACCATAATTTTGGACATTTGTTGGCAGGATTGGCGTCCTGTTGGATACTTGAAAAGGGACCAAGCTAGCCCAGGTACCAGGACTGTTGAAAGGAGAAGAAAAAATAGAATATAAATAATTACACAGTTTTGCCAAGATCATATAAAAATAAATTCAATAAATGTACATCAAGTATATTAGAACACTGAGTTAAAAGAAATTAAGTTAGTAAAATGGTGAATGATAGCTGAGCTCCTACTCTTATGACTTTCATCTCGTGCACAGACTTAGGATAATGAAGTAAATGTATTAATATAAATTTCAGGTATTGCTATTGTAATCATATCCTGAATGACCCTGCTTCTTTCAAGGAAAGCAAGATAAGTTACGGGACAAAATACATGGAGGAGGTACAGATAAATAAGAGTTGAAACTTATCAAATTGAGAATAATTATCATTATATGAGACAATCCATGCCAATGTAAGTGGTAAATTACTTACTGCAAAAATACCAACCCACATTTTGTAAGTGTACCAAAAGAGTGTTATTTACTGATTCTCATCATCTCTCACACAAGTTCAACATATCTCAATTCTGTGCCTGTGAGGCTGAATGAGCATGAAAAAGAGCAGTTGAATAAATAGCTGTCCTTATTTCATTTATATGAAAACACTGCATTTCAGGAAGACGGGTACAAGTGTCATTGTGTCTAATGAGATGATTGGTTCCTACTCTTAGGTCTTATTCACCAGGCCAGTAAAGGCATAATCGAAAACCATTTAACCAAATGAATGGGATCTTTCCTTTTTGTTAGCATTTTTTTATCTTTTATTTTGATTTTCTTTTTCTCCCTCTAACACTGATCTCAGGCGAGACTAGAACTTTATTGTGAAAGTACTGGCAAAGCCAGTGCTAGGACTGCACAGGCCCAGTGTTGGAGTTAAGTATACCCTTTTTCTTTTGCAAGTGGGAGAGTGTGGGGAGACAAATCTTACATGCCCCAATAGTTCTGGGACTAATACTCGCCAAAATGCTCAGGGAACTGGCAGCTGCCAAAATTGAGGGATTATTATGGCAAAATTCGTTCTTGATATCCTCATAATTCAAAAGTGCAGGATTTCTTTCATTTTGTATGGCCACTGAGACAGTTGTCCAGTCACTCTTGCCTCTTTCCTCCAGCAATGGGCACCAGATCCTGCTGGCTCTTCAGCTATACCCAAGCCTATCCTCCCCATACCTATTAATTGAAGCACCACATCTGAGATTTTCTGAGTTTCTCCCAATTTGAGTTCTCTTATAATCCTTATCATGCTTGTGAAATTAGGAATATTTTTAAGGGACAACTCAATTCTTTATCTTTAAAAAGAGGGCAGATTTTTTCTCCTTCATTTAGTTTCACTTGTGGGATACAGACCAAGTTGGCTGCTATTCTCTGTAGAGAAGGCTTAGGGGATAGAGCATGGGCCTTGTAATCAGAAGGACCTGGGTTCTAATCCCAGCTTCACCACTTTACTTCTGTATGACCTTGGGCAAATCACTTAACTGCTCTTGGCCTCAGTTACTTCATTTTAAAATGGGGATTAAGAGTGTGAGCCCCATGTGGGACAGGGGCTGCGTCCAACCTGATTAGCTTTTATCTACTCCAGTGCTTAGAACAGTGCTTGGCACATAGTAAGCACTGAACAAGTACCATAATTATTATTATTAGATATCAATCTATGTGCATTAAAGATAAGATTCCTTTCCTTATTTAATTTTGAATTCCAAGTATTAGCGCCCTCCCACCCTCCAAAAAAAGCCTTTTGCTTTAACTATATCCTGTTTGGACACTCATTCCTCGGTAAAAGAGGCACTCTACTGTAAATTATTTGGATCATAAATCTCTGTCTCTATAATGTCCTTAGTTTTTGAAGGTGACATTACTGATACTAAGATCCTATCCATGTGTCTAAGTGTGACTGAAAACATCAGCAAAATGTGTGATTTAACTTTACATATTAAACTCCAAATCTAATAAGAAAAAAACATATTTCACTCAGAGTTGTTGAGTTCATTTCTATTTATGTCCATCCATATTTAACTAATGTTCCCTGTTATCAATTTACCATTTTATTCTAAAAAAGACTCCACTTTATTCACCATCACTGCATTATATGACTTTTCAATGCCATATGTAAATTCTGCAAATACGTATTTTTTTTGTTGCATGTTTGTGTTCGCCTCCCAATTTGACCATAGCAACCCAAAATCATATACCTTATCTTAGGCTTCACTTGAAACTCCCCTCAGCACCTAGTACAGTGCACAGCAAAGAAGTAGATGACCAGAAAAATGTGACTACTGCCACATGGATAAATCATTTCTTATCTGATCACCTAGAAAATAAAATGCCGTCTTTTGGCCTTTAAAGTAAGAGATATTTAGATATTTATAAATATAAAGGAGAAAGGAGTTATATTCATTCACTCGTGAGAGATCTACCCAATACTGCATTAGTGAAAAAAAATGCCTCAAAAGAACAAAGAATGGGGTTTGTTGTGTAACTCTTTGGAAATGGTTTAATAAAATACGTTTTAGTTAGCAATAGATCTCTTGCTGCAGTGTAGCTAACGCATTTAATTTAGATGTTCATCTAAATCTTTCAAACCTCCTATCTTGCATTATGACCATAGCAAAAATGCAGGGTGCAATGTGTTTGCCAATATTGTTTATGAACCTTTGGAGAAGAATAAAATCATGCACATTAAAGCTATGCAGACCCCATAAAAGAGTTTTACAAGCTGCTTATTACCCATTTGTAGTTTAACTTCATACTTATAAGGCACAGATCTTTGTAAGAGGGATTAGTAGAATTGTAGGTACTGGTGAAAGCAATTTTCAAATGCAAACAAATATAGCAATATTGTGATAGGCAGGCAACTGCCCCTTTGCCCACTTATCTGTTTGCACGGCTGCCAAGTAATGAGAAGTAAACTAAAGAAAGAATTGCAAAACATATCTTGCAATGTCCCACTCAATCTCCTGAGCAATGTCCAAAGATACATTTAAGTCACGTTTCCCCAAAAATAGAAAATTTATGGGTAATAGTCTGTGATTCGACTTGGATTAGCATATTTTGGACACATCATCATGGGGACTAATTCTTTGGAGAAGACACTATTTGCTAGGAAAAGTCCAGGTAAAACATGTAAGAGGTAGACCATCAAGTAGATGGATAGAAACCATAACAATGATAACAGAAATACCATTAGCAAGGTTATGGATTATGGCAGAAGACAGGACGTTCTGGAGAAAATATATCCATAGAGTCGCTATGAATTGGAAATGATTTGATGGCACTTGATAATAATAACAATTCTGTATTGCTATAATGTAATGCTTCAATATGCACATTAATATATCCTAGCTGGTTTGAAGTAAGGATTCATAGAATTTTATCATTTCACTGAAGAGCTTTTCATTCTTATAAATCCCACTGAGATCACTCCAATCTCTCTCAAACGTTATCATTCTCATGTTTTAATTATATTTCTTATGTAAATATCTTCTTACATTTCCTTTAACTTAGTGTAAATAAGTGACAGCTTATTTTGTATCCCTTTCAACACTTTACTCCTGACCTCCAATGGCCACCCATAAAAGAGACTGAGAAGATTGGTCTCGGTGGCCTGTTCAGCATCTGGTATTTCTCCTGAAATCATCAAAATTATGATGATGGCCTTGTATTCTTATGAGAGAGAGAGATTAGATATACCTATTTATTTGAGAGTGACCATCCAAGAGCCATAAGGGACCAATGGGGCAGGAGGATCTGTAATCAAATTAGCAATCCAAAATCAGAAAGTTCAGTTTCTAACTACATACCTGGGGCAATACATGAAAATATTCACAGAAGAGGCAGAAAGGTATTTCATACTCAATTTGTAGTATGAGATATTTGCATTTTTCAGCATAACAGAAAGATAACATGCTACAGAAAATTTTCATCTCTATTTGGGAGATCACCATATCACCTGTTTTTTGCTGGGTATATATATATATTCCAGAGAGAGAGAGATTGTCCCAATCCAATATTTTTGAAAGCTATATGTTATCTTTAAAGACATTGCTAACTCTCTTTATTGAAGAATTATGCCAAAACAGGGGTAAATATATATCAGCAGTTTACAGAGATCAATGGGCAACTCAAGAATAATTTTTTCAACAGGAAATCCTGCTGAAATTTTTCTCTGCTGTAACGGTAATCACTGATGCTTTACAAGTGGCATACCTGCATACAATTAAGGATGAGTTGGTATTCCTGAATCAATATGATAATTAAGGATAGCCCAAGATGAAAAAGACCCATTCCTCGTTGCTCCGGAGCTGAAGTGACCCAGGATTTAAGGCATAAAAATAAAATATCTGAGACCTCAGATCTGACGGATTTCTACCCATATACCTGTGTCTACATTTGTCTCCTATCTCTAGTAATCACTGTTTTGACCACCTCTCCTTTTTTTCCTTACCACACCATTTTTCTTAAACTTATACCTCACACTCCTCTTTTAAACTATAGGGAGGCAATCTGGTCTAATGGAAAGATATTGGGGGAGTCAGGAGATCCAGGTTCTGATCTCAGTTTTGTCAGTGGTCTGCTTTGTAACCTTGGGCAAGTCTCTTAACCTCTTTGTACCTCAGTTTCTTTATCTGTAAAGTAATTGCAATATTTGTTAGTCGCTTACTACATGCCAAGCACTGTACTAAGCAATGGGGTAGATACAAGATAATCAGGCCCCACATAGGGCTCATATTCTAAGTAGGAAGGAGCACAGATATTGAATTCACATTTTGTAGATGAGGGAACTGAGGCACAAAGAAGTCAAGTGAATTGCCCAAGGATACACAGCAGGTATGTGGCAGGACAAGGATGAGAACTCAGGTCCTCAGACTCTCAGGCCCGTGCTCTTTCCACTAGGCCATGCTGCTTCCCATAGAAGCCCTCCTTACCTCTGAGGTTTTGAGCCCAAAAGGGACAGGGATGGTGAATGATTATCTTGTATTTATTTAGCCCAGTTCATTGCTCTAATAAGTTCTTAAAAAATACCATTAATTGTTCTTAGGTTAGAAAAATGCTTAAGATTTTATCAGATACAACAAAATGAAGAGACAAAAAACCCCCAAAGACACTCATAGAGCCTGAGTCATAGAAACATGGGCATTGAGGGAACAATAGAGAAAGAAACACCACCAGAGAGGCATACAAGACAAGGCATGATGGGGGAAGACAGGGGACAAACAGGTACCTAGATGGAGAGCAAAAAACCTCTCTAGGCTTTTCTTCCCTGCAAAGAAGCTCTCCCCACTACTCTACTCAACCCCCTTTTCAAGCTACTGTTGGCGAGAGGATCAAGCAATTGAACTTCTGAAGCTGGACCTCTGTGGACATGAAGCCAGGAGAAGCCACAAAGTACAAAATAAAATGCCTCTCTCCAAATAAGTTCTACAAACTTATATCACAGTTTAAATATAAGCCATTTTAAGTGCTAAAATTACCCCCTACAAAAATCAACAACTTTGATTTGGCTATTTCAGAGTTTTATCCTGCCTTTGATGCTAAAAGATATTGTTGGGATACCTTCTTATAATTCCTACAGAATAAATAAATGGCATTTTTCTTTTAGCTGCAAGAAATCTTGCTCATGATTCACTAAAGAGAAGCATCTTTATGCCAAAATTGCCACTTTGACCACAAATAATGCACAGGGATAGTGTAAATTATAGGTCCAAATGTTTACAGTGACAAATTCCCAGGGAGGTGGTAATCTACGTTCCTGTAAATTGTAGTTTGGCCAATTAAATTGCCTTCTACACCAATTCTGGTTATGTTTCTGTTGAATTTAGTGTTTGTCTTTCTTTCCTGTCCTGTAGGTTATGGTAGGAATCAAGGAAAGAGGAAGTGATTTTTAGATGGCATATTCTTGTTTTCCAGGATTGGAGAACAGTTTGAAATACTTAGGTTTATATTTGAATGATGTTATATGCATCCAAGATTATTTCTAATAGCTCTTACTGTTAATGGTAATCACATATTTCTTACTTGTTCCTGATCTAAACTTTCATGGGTTCTTTGGACAATAGTAAGTATTGTAAATTGCAGGTGATTCTCGAGAAATCCTCTTGACTGCAAACAACCTCATTTTATAGAAATGGAAGAGACAAGTAGTTGCATATAAAAGTGAATAGCCTTCTTTATAAAACTTCCCCAGGGATTGAAGATTTTGAAAATTACATGAAGTAAAATGGTATGTGTGGTAACATTGTTTTATGGGCCTCTAGGGCATTTTAAAATAATAGATGGAGAAATTTTGAATGAGAGAATGTCTTGAAAGGTTTCACTGGAAAAAAATGCCAATTTGGGCACATATCTATGTGGTTTGATTTACTTTAACTCAAATACAACAATATGCAAATCCATTTGTACTACAGTTTAAAAAAACTGGGGTAAGTCGCCTTATGCTGTGATAAAACACACTGCCCAAAATATTAATTTTCACAATCTCTCTACTCCTCCTCCACCCCTCCCCTTTCCACACTGTTCAGATATTGCTGCTACTTCCATTTGCAGGTGAAGATTCTTTAACACCTGATAAAAATCTCTTTTGTTAAAGATGATCCTTCACTATGCTTTCACTGGTGACTGCTGGAATGTGTCTATAAAAGCATCAATATACACTGAACTACATAGTCTGCCTTCACAAACTATTCTTTTCTAAAATTAACTCCAACATTATCTGTAAGATTGTTCAGTATGAAGAAGTGTGTTACAATCAAAGAGGCTAAAGGAGGTATCATTGAAAACCATTAATTTAAATCATTTATAGACCCAAAGAGTCCTGGAAAAGTATTTAAACTACAAGCAAATGAATGACTTTGGTAATCTATGTGTAGTTTTTTTCACAGTACATTACTACTGTCAATGAATGTTAAATATTTGTACAGAACTACAAACCATGAAAGCAGAAGTTGATTACAATGAAGACTAGAATAACCTTTCCTATTTTCTTGCACATGGAGCTTCCTATGCTCCAAAAATTTCAACAAGTTTCTTTTTAACCTTCTAATAGGTAGAACATATTTCTATCTTTCCTTCCTATGCAGTTTAAGTAATATGCCTTTTTGCTTTGATAAAACAATTAGAAGTACTTTTATATTTATTCAATCAATAAACACTGCATTAGATGCAGATAATTTGGCTAAGAGCTTAATAAATATATAGAGTACTTAACATGAAACATCATGAAATAAAGTGGGTATTAAATATACTTCCTAACTCTGCAAAGGGTTAATAAGCAAGGTTTACACTTGGGAATTATTTGAAACATGCTCCGCCCTCCCTCCAAGTGCTGCCAAAAATCATCTGACAGGAAACGTAAGATTAAGTTTGTCCTACCTAAGTGAACAAAGAGCCCTCAGAACAGGCAACCGATTTACTGCAGAGCGGGAACTTTTCTAATCCTGTTGGAATCTACAGTGCTGCTCAGAAAATATCATTGAAAAAGTTGTTTGCTTTGCTTTAACATCTTGTCTCTGGATCATCTCATTTTGGTCACACTGCAGATCCTGCTGCTTCTCCCATAAAGGTTAACTTAAAGCTCCAAACATAATCATGTGGAAAATGGACATTATTGATTCCTATGGTCCATTGTTCCCCAATTCTAAGTCCCTGAAGTTCAAGTTCAATCTGGAATTACATCATGTCTGGTTTCTCCTGGTTACCAGACGGCTTGAGACGTGACCACAGCTACAGAAAAAACAAACAGCCTTCTTCACGCTTTGGCTCCCCTATCGATTCAAACATAAACTTTTTTCTTTCTCTCAAGTATGCTTCAAGTATGGAGCATGGTTAATTTAGAGATTAAGTTCCAAATTAGATTATCTAATGGCATCTTAATGGATTGCTGACCCATTTCCTGTGGGATGGCAGCATGCAAGTCTGGCTGGAATACAATTAATTTCTTAGGAAGTGATCTGAAGACGTTTGCCTAGATAAAAGGAAATATTTTTGTACATCTTTCTTTATTATGGATAAAGTTTGGTAAAACTCTCACCAAAAAGCCCTTTTCACCTGATTAGTGGGCTAATCACAACTGCTCTCAGTGACTGCAAATATCAAAATAATGTTTTTGCTATGTTTTATTTCAATTTCACAGGTGAGCATATCTTCTGACAGAATGGACAAATGTTTTTTCAGAGTTCAAAAAATGGTACAACTACCCACTGGGAAACAAATTGAAAGTTCTTTCACCTAGACATAAATTTCCTCACTATGAAGTGAATTTTGCTGGATTCAACAATCTTCTCAGCATTTTTATCATAATCTCAATGATACTAGGGGCACAGAAAGATATGTAAAAAGTTTAACGTTTTGAACATCCCTACAGCTGACAGGGAAATTCAGCAATCTGAGAATAAAGCCCCCCCCGAGGAACCCCAGGAACAACACACCTGTTATACTGTACTAATGTGTCAAGATATCAAACCAAAGACAGGAAATGCTAACCTAGTGAATTTGCCGGTACAGTCTCCATGTAATGTGGAAATGAAATTTAACTCTTAATCTTACTAAAGGACATAATAAAATAAAAACTAGAAATCACAGATATTAAGAATCATTTTTGTGTATATTACCTATATTAATCACATTTTGGGATTTATTTATGGTTTACTTTTTGATAGACTCACAACATATACACAAATATAAATGGGAGGGAGGACTATTCTGTTTAAATGCTAACTGGGTATTGCTGGGGGGTGTGGAAGGGATTTATGAGGAAGTGGACTGAATCAATGATACTACTCTCCCTTTCCTTTCCCTTTCTCCATCCACTATCTGATCCAAATAAGCTTTTCAGGTTGCTAAATTTCTCTTGGGAAATCAAGCCACTTACAAGAATAACAGCAATAAACCTCAAGTTTTTTGGCATATGCAACTTCATAATTAAGTGTTAAAAATGAAACAGTGCCAACACATGTAACACGTAACAGTTGAGAAAGTCTTATTGATGCCATACAATTATGGGATCAGCACAAACATAAAAATCCTCAGTTTACTTATTATTACAGAAGCTGAGCAAATGGTCTGTGTGTTCTTCAGTAACGCTCACATGTTTACTTTAGCCATCTGAAGTCATCATCTACGTTTATATAAATCATCGGACACACACAACTGCTCAATTGTGGATTGCTAGACTGAGAGAGAGAGAGAGAGAGAGAGTGTGTGTGTGTTCAGAGGGCAGGGAGGAAGGAGAGTGTTGGAGGGAATGCAACACTAAATCCAGTTTCACATTACGCATTCCCTCCTAGGTGCCTTTTTTATTATTTATTTATATACTGTCAGTGTATTGCATGCTTTTTTTTCCATTCACTTCACTTTCATGTCTGAATCACATGCTCTATCCTCACTGCTTCAAGAGAAAAAAACCTCCCCAATTTACACTGTAAACACAAAGACACACACACACACACACAAACACACAATACAGTCTTTCACTTAGTAATTATAGGACAGACACAACAGGAGTTAGCATAAGCAGTCAATCACATTTCATCCCCTTAGAACTTGGCCATTCAAAATTGGAGTAGGAATAGCAGAAGTTACTCGGGTGTCTACTGTGTGGCACAGGCTGGGGAGTTAAAAGGATCTGAGTTCTAATCCCAGATCTGTCACTTGTCTGCTGTGTGACCTTGGGCCTGTTACCTCACCTGTAAAATGGGGATTAAGACTGTGAGCCCCATGTGGGACAACCTCGATGATTATATATTTACCCCAGCACTTAGTACAGTACCAGGTACATAGTATGTGCATAACACAAAACATAAAAAAAAAATAGTAGCTGGGATGAAAGGTGGTGAAGGATTCTGTTGGGTTGTATGTGTTACTTGATCTATGCATAAATGAGATAATTTGATTTTAGCTACTACCAACTGTTTTATCAAAAATGTTCCACCAACTTTTCAAAATTTATACACTGATTTACACTTGGAAATGCAAAATAATAGGCTATGAAAACTCTCTATAAAAAAACTTCAATTTCTAAGCCCAATGTTTATATTAAAAAGTGAAACAAAATGAGCCAAAATCTTCTGGACTAAAGCAGGTCATTCTTCACTATCTCACTGTTGTAGCCAGATAGAGCATCTGCACTATAGAAGAGATGAGATGAGATAGAAGAGATCCATTAAGAATAATAATGATGGTATTTGTTAAGTGCTTACTATGTGCCGAGCACTGTTCTAAACACTGGGGTAAATACAAGGTGATCAGGTTGTCCCATGTGGGGCACACAGTCTTAATCCCCATTTTACAAATAAGGTGACTGAGAAGTTAAGTGACTTGCTCAAAGTCACACAGCTACCAAGTGATGGAACTGGGATTAGAATCCATGACCACTACTCCCCAGTTCATGTTCTTTCCACTAAGCCACGCTGCTTTGACAGGCAGGCCTTGGTCTGAGACTTCAGGAAGAAGAATCTGAGCAAAGGAATTCATTACAGTGGTAGTGGTTTGTACAACGACACTCTCACTCTCCCTTCCCATCCAGGCATGCTGCTGCTGGGGTACAGGGTGCAATGCATCTGGGTATCTGGGCTGAGGTATACAGCACATTGCTAAGTTCACACAAAGGTCTTTCACCGGTAGCACCCATTCACAGTTGAAGTGACAACAGCAGAAATGCTACTACTGCTCTGTAGTGCCCTGTGTGATCCAGCAAGAGGCTGACTGGGTAGCCACTGCAGTTTCCACTGCCCACATGAGCCAGGTATTTTCAGGGTGCCTGCTGGATCTGTGCACCAAAGAGTATGCCCTTGGTAGTTCTTCAATCAAAAACTATCACTACTGATGGGATATCCCCAGCAAGCTTTCTCCTACTTTCAAAGCTGGGACTAGGACTTTGGTCTCATTCCCAGAGTCATGATGATCCCAGAGTCACTGGACCAATTGTAGTAGAGTTATCTACAGATACAAGACAATAGGAACTTCAAATTTGAGGAAATCTTCAAAGAGTTTCTGACCAACTGACTGGAAGGAAAGAATCTCTCTTTGGTCCCACTTCTTTATCCTCAAAAGCACTGATGACTTTGCATCTCGGTGTTGTCTCTGTTGAAATCCCTATCAATTTTTCTTTTTCTTATCAGTCGTCTTTTTTAAGCACAGAGCACTGTACTAAGTGCTTGGGAGAGTATAATATAAGAGAATTGGTAAACACAATATACAAGAAAATAACAGGCAAATGAATCCCAAATTGGATAGCAAGGTGGATCCATTTTTTTGGTACACAAATACAGCATCCCCACTATACAAATGATGATAGAGTTTCCACTAAGAACGGACAATTCACAGAAATGCCAAATCTATTACTCCTATAAAAATATATTTCCCAAATATATCACAATATCCATCACCAATCACTGAAAACTGATTGTCTTTTCAACACTTCTTGGGCAAAAAGGAAAATATAAAATTTCTCAGTGGATTTTCCCTTTGAATTTTAATTGTGGACCTCATAAAAATAATTGTGAATGAAGCTACCAGTCACTCCACAGCTGGACTTACACACGTCAGTAGTATAGTACTAGGTAATATAGCTCTATCATAGGCTACTTTTAGGTAAAATTAAATATTATGTTCCAAACTAAATTGAACTGATATTTATGCTGTTCTAGAAGACTATCCTTGCCACTTGAATGGCCTGGTTCCTGAAGCATGTAGTGAAAATGAGAGTGTAAATTTCTGTCCCATACAAGCGGAGTATCTAAGTAACTCCACATCCATTATTCATCCATAGAAAATGAATCTATAACCTTGCTAGTTCAAATCTGAACCTTTTTCTTGTTGTCACCCATAAACTGAACACACCACCATTTATATTTTTTGAAAGAGCGAGTTGTAACATGACGAGTTTCCTAAGAGCTGATGCTGATTCACTAACCTCATTTCCCTCTTGAACATTTGATCTGTGGTGCTTCATTTGTTCACTCACCTTCTCCAGTAGGATATCAATTGAAAAATGAATGGAAACAAGGGCTAAAATACTAAAATTGTGTCTTAGACCTGTAAAAAATACATAGCTTTCTTCTGGTTTCAGAATATTTAAATACCATTTGTTCTAGGCTGGATATCAAGTTCTAATCATCAACAAAACACAAGAAATAGTCATGTTGAGTGTTCATACACGCATGCATGCACATATACAAACATATGGCCAATGCTTCCTGTCAACAATTGAGTATCTGTTAACACTTTATTATAAGTAAGCATTAATAATGATGGGAATTGGTAGATTCATCTTTGAGAGTTTTTAAAAATGAAATTATGTCATCTTTTTCAGTTAGTTTGGTTGCTAGATGTGAACTTGTATTGTGAATTCTAAGTATTCATCTGATCAATATACAAAGGATTTGTTCTATCTTACCTTGAGCATCACCTTAAGCAGTGGTTTAAATCTAGGACAACATATTCCATCTAGTTATAAGTGATTCCTCAGCAATACCAAATAGATGAGGGTACATCTCCCCTGGTATATTTAGCCAAAGATACACCAACACTTCAAAACAATTTTCCCTCCTAAATACAGACAACTTCCTATTATCCAAAATAATGGCATTGAACCAAATAATGGCATAAAGTCAAATTCATATTTATTCCAAATCTTCACTTTGTCTGTTAGCTTTCCTTTTTTCCCACCCATGCACCCTTGAGCATGTGGGAAGCAAAATTGCCTGTTTTGAGTTTCAACTTCTCTACCTTCCCTATCCTCCCTTTGGTGGAGGTTTGAAAGGGTACTGGAATGGCTGACAGCTAGCAAAAATGAAAAAGTAGAAGAAACAAGCATTCTGAATCATCTACAAACTGGAAGTTTCAATTCACCTTTGGTTAACTGCTAGTTGACTGTATCAATTTTTTATAACATATATTATTTACTTTCTCAGGTACTCAAACCTGAATATGTTTTTTCATTTGTATTTTACACTATAAGCTCTGCCGTTTGGCAGCATTAATTCACTTTAAAGGTACACTTGACTTGGTTAAGAAAATGTGAATTTGAGAGAAATGATAACTTTTTGACATATATGCTCCGTGAGGCTACCTAAAACAGATACTGTATATCTCAATGTGATTTTTAGATGTATTGTAGGTTTGGAAATAATTAAAATGTTACCTTTGCCAAGTAATTCCCAATGTATCCTCACTGGCACTGGGGTATAAATGCCTGCCGTTTTGATTCATGGTCCAGTCACAAATCCTCAGCTGTCAATTGAAACCTAGCAGTCAGATATGGATCGAGCAGTACTACAGTTTTTAGTATTTAAATGAATGCATGCAAACTAGTACTGTACATGGCACAAACCTTACTTTCCAAGAAGTAACTAAAAAAAGGCAAAACAACTTTCTCTGGAAAGCAAAATTCCTACAACTTTTTAAAATAAAAAAGCTACTTTAATATGTTCCCCAATTAATTAAAGCATAAAAGAGAAACTAGTGTTTAGCACATAACAATTAGCCATTATTAGAATACAAATTGAGCTGAAATGAAAGAAAATGTTAATGTTCAATAGTTATATATTTTAGAAGAAAAATCCAATGCTTTTCTATGCAGTGCTTTAGATAACTATAGTAAGGTCCAATAATCAATCATTTCAAGCATGCATTTGGTAAAACATACATGACATGCAGGTTCCAGGAAAAAGCCCCCACCTTACACATACTCTCCCTAACTTGCTTTTTAAAAGTGTGAAAATATTTTCTAATATAAGTTTATTGCCTAATGTTACTGAAAGTGATATTATTTAGGAAAAGGCGATAAGAATATCAAATCATACTATATAAACTAAAAATAATAGCACTTAAGATACCTTATTACATTTAAATAGGGTGAGGAATGCCCTACATGCAAGCTGATACAAATTCTTCCCAGATCTCCAAATCATCCGTTCTGCCCTTCAGAGACTGTTCATGCAACCCTATATAGCTGTTTATTTAACAGATGCCCTACAGTGCTAGCAGATTTATTTAAAAGATATACTGAATTTTTATGCTTAAGAAATTAAATTTATATAGCTTTTGGGGAAAAAAGTAAAAAAAAAAAATTGGGGAGTTTTAACTGTTGCTTGACTGTGAATAAATTCATGAAAAGCATTTTTAATTCTAGGAAACAATTTGTTAGCTGAAATTAACTGCATAAGATTCTCTCTGATGCTCCAGGCAAATTTTAAGGCAAAGCTTTTTCAAAGATGTAGTGTGGCCAAAATAATTTTCATGGTTTAACAGTTAATTATTCTAGTCCTTTCCTGATGATTACACATGGCAAAAATAAAGCAGGTTGTAATTTTGACTTTATCTGACTGTTACACTAAAAAAAGCTTCTCTGTGGTCGAAGACTGAGAATGGAAAGGTTTTTTAAGGATCTTTTTAAAAATGTTAGTTATCTAAAAGACCAAGAGACCTTTGTCCATGAGACCATTAAATCTTGGATAAACCATACTGACTAGAAAACTAGGAAATATTTCCCAAACTTGGTCAGAATACTTGAAACTGTTAAAAATGCCAAGATGTGAAATGGAGGTGGATCAGGGGGCAGGGAGAGGGAATGTGTGCTTTCTTGGTTTTAGCCAAAGTATAAACTCCTTTTATTATTCTGAATAGCTAATAAAAATATATATGCTCACAACTACCTATAGCAAAGGAGCATATTTTGATGTGCCCGATGTTTTCCCTTCCAAATCCAGTTCAGGAGATTAAACTCTGCCATAAAAAAAATCACTTTAGGCTGCAGTTAGATATCCAAGGTCTCAGCAATGGAAATATTTTCCCCCAAATTAAGAAAAAAAAACATTTTTCAAGTGAGAGGAATGCCAAAAAGAGACCACACTAACAGAATGATTGTTTTCACTCATCCAACTCCAAAAAAATCGCCTAAAATTACTTGGTAATAAAATCAACTTGTTTTAGGTTATTTCAGGGAAAAATAGCTGATGCAATACAATTTAATATACTCTACTGAGCATACATGGGGAAAAGTTCTATCAAATTTTCATAAGAATTTTTACTTAGCAACTGTATGTATTTTAAACATTAAATTGCACAATAGACTGGAGCAACTCCAAAGAGCTGTTTCTGTGAAATTCAAAAATAACACACTTAATATCAACCATATGTATATGTATGAACTCACACATTCAAATGCTTAAATATATAATAGTGTGTGCTTATAGATTTTCATTTTAAAATCAGTCCAAGTAAGATACGATGACACAATTTGTAGTTGAAATACAACTCAGATGCTCTCGGATGCAACTGCAAATAGTTACTAACACTTCTGATATTTAAAAAACCATAAATTACAACCCATAACTATTTCAAGTCTGTTAACTGATGTGGTGATTGATACTAGGTTCCTATCACTCTGTTGCCTAAAACTGGACTAAAACTGAGATAACTGCTTTTTATGGTGTGCTTTTGGAGAAAGGCCTGTAAAAATACATTATATTAGTGTTTTTATAATGATCTCAGAAAAGTACCTCCAGTGGGTGGTAATCTTCTTTTTTGAGGAGTTTCTCATTATTAGTTATTTCATCAACTGATGGGCTAATCGCTTAAACAAACCTTGTTATTCCATAGGATATATACAACAAAACAACAAATGAAAGTAAACTCCACCCCCCTCCATCCATCCATTTGGTGAAATATCCACTGTAAGAGACATTCAATCAATTCACTTTGTGTCTATTGCAAATTCAAGGTTCTGAATATCATCCTATTTTGAAGAGTTCTAAATCTAACAGTATTAATTTTTCAGATCCATGGATATTACAAAAAAACCAAATATATATGTGTATATATATGCGTATACACACACACACACATATATTTACACACACACACATATGTCTGTGTGTGTGTCTGTATGTGCCTGTGTGTATGTCTACAAACATACAAAAGCACCCAACTTCAATTAATTCTTTTAATATGGCTTTGTCTACATAAACTACAGAAAAATGAAAAACAATAACTAAAAATGGACCTGGACACAAAATCCTAGCTAGAAACAATAACCTTCCCAAAAATGGTGGGAAAAGAGTTAATTCCCCTAGAAAGAAAAATGGAAGAAATAAATTGGAATGGTCAAAGCTCAACTGGCCCAAATCGTACAGTCCACAGCAAGCATTAAGAACAGCTAACAGAAGTATTGCTGGAGATGTCTTTTGGGAGAAGTTCCACTGAGTTTCTAAAATGAAGACTTGTCCAAAGTCCAAATGACATATGCCATTGTGTCAGAGAGAAAGAACAAGAAGAATCTTCTTGATCTCAAAGGTTTTGCAGAATAATTGCTCAAACACTTGAGATTTTGATTTTCAGAGCTATAGGTCTGAAAAATCACTCAAAATACACTTTTAAAAATTGCTTCAGGCACTTTGGTTTACCTGAAAATAATTTAGCTCTACCTTATTAAATAAAAATACTTGGATTAACAAAGACTATAATCATTAGTGTTTTAAAACCCGAAGTACAACTGAACCCTCTGATATAACACATATATATATATGTGTGTGTGTGTGTGTGTGTATATAATATAATGATCATATGGCAGTGTAATACTCAAGAAGAAAGGCTCTCTCAAACATACAATATTTGACAGACTGGAGATAGTCCAAATTTTGTTACATCGAGTATTTCATGGAGATAAGCAAATAAGGCACTCTGATCACATGGTAAATATTCCTCCTCATAGCAATATCTTAAAATAGAAAAATATGTATTATATGCTGTAGAAAAAACAGGTTGGCCAGTGTCAATAACTGACATATCTAAATAATGAAATGAATCTCAATTAAAATTGGGAGAAAAGGTAGGAGTATTTAAAGTGAAGGCGGGCACTGTTGTAAACCATGGTTTATAACTGCCCTTCATTTTTACCACCAAAGTCTTTTGTAAGGTCATCTAGAAAAACTTTCAATCACCCTTTATTTGTTGATTTATGGGCAAAGTTTTCTACATAGTGAGTGATTTTTTTCCAATAGTGAATTAGTGCTATGACTAAAATTTAAGAGATTCTCCAAATCATGAATATAGTTTTAAAATTAAGCAAATCCTTAACCCTTACTGCATGACTGTTCAATTATCAATGATGGTAAAATCAAAATGAAAGATATAAAATCAATCAATCGCATTTATTGAGATCTTAAAAGAGTAGCATAACTGTTGTGAAGGAGAACCTTCAGAGCTAAACATTTGCATACGATCATTATTTTGACTGAAACTTCCTTTAAATGTGTTTCCTTTCCAGCAAACATATGTGAAAAGTGACCTCTTATACATTTACATACCTCCTTGGCAATCATGTGATAGGGTTTTACGTCAAGCTGTCAATTATGATAAGGGATACAATAAGAACAGCCAAAGTGTTGATAGCCTATTTCCTGACTTAATTGAAAAATTCTGTTTATGAGTCCACTTGTGTTCTTCCTTCAATCTCTTGACTCAAGAAAAAGCAGTGTCTTTCCAGAAGTTTTAAAACTCAAAGCTCTGGGTTTTTTTTGGTTTTTTTTACAGTGGTCACTTTATTTACATTTTTCACAACAAATGGTATGAAAGGGTTTCCATTTACAATAGCACAGTTTAACAACTAAAGGATGCATCTGGAAAGATCAATTTCCTACTAAAAGAGTTTCTTGAAAAGCCACCTTTAAGTGAAGGAAATTAGAAAACTACTTACAATTTCTAGATTCCAAAAAATGTTGAAAATATTTCTATGTAATATAGCCCAAGAGTAAAGGCCACAGCTGTGCAGTAACCATGCAAAGCATGCATCATGCTTTTAAGCCAAACCACTAGTGAAATGCATGCTATTAAATAATAAGTAGCTCTCAGCCATTAGCCCTGCTATTAGTTAGCAAATAGGTTATTAAAAGGTTAAAGTTTTGAGGTTACTATTATATAAAAGGCCTGGTATCTTCCACGATGAAGCCTACTTTCCCTTCTTTTCTCATCTAATGTAAATCAAAGGAATGAAAATGACCTTCCACATAGTCTGAAAGCTCAAAGGTACATTTAAAGTTAAAGGTTCAATATCTTGATAAGTATGTGCCCTATTTATTTGCTTTGGTAGAAAGCTTATTAATTTTAAAGACTTTGCCTCCAACTTTCAGTCAAGTCAAACATAAACATTTACTTTCCTTGTTGGGTGAACCTAGTATTCGGAGTTCTGGTTATAACATAACCGTAGATTCAATATTGATCAAGTTTGCTAGATCCTCTTATGATGTCAAGGGTACATGGCCTACATTTAGCAAACTCATTAGTAAGTAGACTAGATGAAGAAATGCCAACACTCATCCCTGAGAAGGCTCATATATTACGTCTTCTGACTGCAACAGCAAAATTATTTCACAGAATGATTTCCAATTTATGATGGAACATTCAGAGTTTTGCTACATCATTCTATTTTCTCAAGGACATCTAACTGGAAGATCATGATTTCTTTCCTGCCTGACACAATTAATGTAAGTCTCCAATGAGTGTGCAATAACCAGAGGAAGGAGAGGAAAAACAATATCTTTCCAAACTTCTGTGAAGTCAAAGAATAGTTCCTCCACTCTTCTGGAAATTTCTTAAACCATAAAAAGACATTCCTTAGCAGAGACTAGAGAGTTCAGTTTGCCAAAGCAAAATACATTAGTTCACAAGCCACCACACCATCTTTGGGAATAGAAAATTAAAAATACATTTCTGATAGAAAATTATATGATTTGATTTCAATTTTCCTTTAAGAGAAAATACATTACACTTACAAATGATCCTAACTGTATAGTTAGAAACATTTAAAAGGTGACCCAACATTATAGATTTCTGAAAAATGAGCTATGAGCCATTAAGTATAGAAACTTGAGGAAGTGGGGCATTACTTCTTTAACAAATTGATAATAAGGTTACTCATACCTTTTTCAAGTTTTCTTACTAATGTCTAGAAATGGAATTCAAATTGATTTTTCCTCTGACACTGGTCATTTTTCCGGGGTGGAAATTCCTGACATATCAAGGCACTAGCAATCAGCACTAAACAGCAATGGCCGTTGTGAAAGGATTGCACAAGTTTTTACTCATCACTGTTAACTTTGCTTGCGTGTTCTAACATACTAAGCAACAGGTGTAGTAATAAGTATTTTTCACAACATTCTTTCAGCAAAGGTGACATTATCACTCCCAAAGGCAATGTACAGATATGCCCTCTTTCAAAGTTATAACTGATAGTAAATACAATATTACAAGTAAAGTATAACTAAATTGTAGTATTACAATTAAAACTACTCATCTAAGTGCACATGTTCCAACAAGATGATAAAAATTATTTTATCCAAAGCCCTACTTAACTGTCATTTTGTGGGGTGTTTATAAGAAAATCTCAAATATGCAGACAACTTCAATTTATGGTTGCTAAGTATATAATATATAGCCTGTACTATAGTTCCTTTAAGGAGAAAAAAAACCCTCAAAAATTCAACAATGCATGTCAATACTTTCCATAACCTAGAAAGATAAATCTTTATAAAACCCATCCAATGAAGTGAAGAATGTACCTGTGACAATATTTATTCTTAAAGGGTCAGTGCATATTAAAGGATACGGTGAATGTTTAAAAGATATCTCTGTAACTAAAATGATTGGGTTTCTAATTTAGAATATCTCTCAGCTAATATAAAATGATTAATTGCCTTTATTTCATGTACCCCTTGATTTTCCTTTTCATTCATCATAGAGTGCTTTAAGCCAAATGCATTTAGAACCTGCCACTAGAAGAGTGGTCTCTTTTAAATCTTCGTAAAGTAGTAAAAGGACATAGTAAATCAATCTCATTTCTGCTGTAGTAAAGAATAACTTTTACTCTCCTGAAATAATTTAAACTATTTTTCTTTTTTGTTTTTGCTTGTTAGATTTGTAAAAGTTCATCTTTGAATGCCTTCAAGATTTAAAAGGATAAAGGTAGCAACCAATTAATTAGAACCTTGTTTAATAGCTCCATATTAATGATATGGACATAAGCTTTCTTATTTTCTGCATGCCTCAAAAGCTTAGCTCATTATGAATTTTAATGTACTTGGTTTCTACAATGTATGCAACAGCATCAGCTCCACACTAATCATATACAATAGAGAATATTTCTGTATACAATTTGTAAAGAAATACAAAATAAATGCTAGAATTTTTAAGTATCTTTTCTAAAGGGTGCAAGAAATCTGTATTCATACTGTAAGGTTGTTTCATTCTGAGAGTGTAAATGGTTCTAAATATAAATATATTTTGAAGTCTCAGACAAATATATGTATACTTGTGTGAACACATATAGATATGTAGATATGCCCCATATGCTATTCAAGAATTATATTTTAATAACACTACCTAAATTTTCCAAATTTATCTTGAAGATAGGTAAAAGGAAAAGCACCTTGCTGATTGAATAGGCAATTCCTATTCTGTCCTTAATCGTATAAAGCTCCATAGTCACAGGTGATTCACAGTGAGTCATAACAGGTCATTAGTTCTGCCAACAAGAAAATTAACCTGACTTGTGGGTGCCTTGGAATGATGTGAGATTAGAACTACAGCATTCTAAATGACTTGGAAGCAAAAGTTAAAACTATGGAGGCTTAACTGGATATTAGAAACTTGTAAATAATAATTCAAATCTTGTGACAATTTTTTTCTGAATATATGCGAACATATTTTAAAAAGAACCAAGTTTGAAAATACAAGGAATGCATACATCTGTCAAATAAGAACCACATTATAATAATTATAGCACATTTCACATCACATCAATCTTAAAGAGGTGAAAAAAGCAACATACCAGAGAATTATACTGAAAATCAATGGCTGGCAAAACCACTAATTATTAATTGGTATTTTCATAAATGTACAGATGCTTTGTTAGTTCCCACTGGTTTAAAAAAAGCCTGGCAAAACGTCAAATATCATGAATAAACTATCATCTTTATGATTTTATCTGAACTCTGCATGTGGTGACCTTTGATATATACAGTCTGCCACCGTGGCCTTAGATTGGATCGGAATAGAGAGTTCCACGTGTAGCACAGTTTTAGTGGATCACAACAAATTCAGTGAATATAAGCTTAGTTGCAAATTAAACAGGCATGAGAACCAATTGTTGACAGAGCCCCAGAACTAAGTAAAAAAAAATGCTATATACATATATTGTTTTTCTTTGTGTGTAAATACATAAATATATTTGAGTCAATTAACATCTCTTTTCTTTCCACGATATTTCAGTTTTTCCCCCTGTAACATTTTACATGCTGTAATCTCAACTGTTCTGCTGTTAAAATCTGAGAGCAGTGTGTATTCACATCTTGAAATAACCAAAGTGTTTGGATTTATTTCTGTTATACTGCAACGACTAATGTTAGACTGCTGTATTTGCATGGCCCAGGCTTTTGACTGTGGCTAATTTGTTTGTAAGCCACCATTAATCCTGGCTGCATATTTTCACAGTTTGGGTAAACACTTCATTTGCATTATATTTACAGCATTAATGAGATGTGAAATTTAAAATGGTACTTGAAACATAAATGATGTAAGAAACCAGAAAAAAGAACAAGTTTTTGTCACATCTGAAATCAGTAAACCAATGTAAACCTACTAAACTAGGAATTATGATGTGTTGCACTGGGAATCTGGCTTTGTTACTCATCTTTTGAAACTAAAATACAAATATTTGCAAATTATGAAATTGTTGAAGTTCAAAAATTGTAGTGTTTAATTTCTGGTTGCCTTTTAAATCAGGCGTCAGTTTGGCGTTTCAAATGCTGTAAGCAAATAGGTTCTGAATATCCAAGCTAACAAAGAAAAATATATTTGGCTTAAGTATAGATCCCATTACTATCATCTGAAAATCGAGGGCACGGATTTGTGCCTATTTAAAGACACTTGTTCAGAGTTTAGAAAAAATAATGGAAGTATTCATGAGGTTGATATATCTTTGATTTCACCTTGTCTGCAAGAAAAATAATGAAAGCACCACAGTCCCCTTCTACTCCAAAATTTGAGTGGCAGCATGTAAAAAGGTACTACTGTATAAGGTACATACACCCCTATGTGAAACTTGCCCACCTGTTGCTGGTGTAGGAAGGAAGGGTCTCTTGGGCTTAGTCCCACATATCGATTGGCTTGAGATGTGCCTGAGGCTGTGTAGGCTGATTAAGGAAGAACAAAACACAAAGATAAAAATTGTGAACTATTCAGAATGAACACCTTCTCCACATATAAGAAACCCTGAGAAGTGGGATTGTAACAAAATGCCTCCCTATTTCTCCTTTAACTTGCTAGGGCACACTTTATCAAAATGCAGAAGCAAAATGGTAGTTTTTAATAAATCATTAGTGTTTCAAACTAGTATATTTAAAAAAAAACACTAACCAATGGATTAAATTCTACCCATAGTGGTAAGCATGCCTCATCCACTTATTTTTATTGTAGTCTTAGGTATATTTAAGGGCAGAATTCCCCTTTTAAAAATTGATCAGTGATTCCCCTAGCTGTAAAATTTACTTGGCACTAATTGAACAATGGTCAGACAGAATGTTAAATGATTTTAACACATATGAAAACGGACTATGACGCGGTCAAGAAAAAGTGACAGTTTTTAATGATGGGATTTCAGTACGATGTGCTTGAAGATGATGTGGCAAAAAAACATTTATTTAAATGAAAACTTGATGATTATTATACACATGAAGTAGACAGCTAAGTTTTACTGGGATCTAACATGAGATTCCTCAGTATATCAAATGCTGAAAATCAGTTCTTACTTTAGAAAAGGATCTGATTAAAATCACTCTACTCTCTGAAGCATAAAAAGTAAATATCTTGTGACTTGAAAGGAAAGATAGAGTTTTTTAATGTATTAAATGCAATCAGTGAATACTATTAAATGAATTACTAAATCTCTAACATATTTTTAGATATATTAGTTTTATCTAATACTTTTCCTTTATGTGCTAGGAGGTGCATGACAATGGCACCATATGGTAAATTCCTTCTCCTCGGAATACTTATCGGAACTCATATGACAGAGCACAAGTGTCACAAGACAGAGCACTTGTTCTTCCAAGTGTTGAACATTTCAATTCATGTAAATCAGAACAAAGATGATAATTAAATGATTTTATTTTATATTTAATATTTATATTGAGGCATCTTAGTAAAGATAATTTATTTTGGACTGTGGTGGTAATCTAAGATTCTTCTTGTAGATTTTTAGTTTAGAATATCAATTCATTGTTTTAGTTTTACAAAGATTATCTGTATAAAATTCTGTCCTATTCATCAATTCTTTGTTTTCATGATATGCATATTTCACAATTCAGAATTTGATCCCTTTTTTATTGTTTGACATTTTAATGATAGCCTTATTATGACTGTGCACCAAAGGAGTTTTTTTGCTGGGTTTATTTGGGTTTTGAATAAATTACTCATCCATGTATAGTACTAATAGCATCTGCTAGGATTCCAGATAAATGTGTCAAGGTTTCAATACTCATCCATGTATGAAATGGGCACCCACATCACTTGACATACAAGGCAGAATCCTTCTAAAGGGTATCCTTAGTCTCTAAAAGGTGTGTTTTACAGTGGTCTTTCAACCCTTACAGGTCCTGCCACACAGACTCCTCTCAGGCTCTTCACCTTATCTTACTGTAAAGAGACACTTTGGAAGCATTCATCACTTGGTAAAATCATGACTCCCTTGTTAAATTCTGGGGTTCCTCTTAATGGAGTCCTAGTGTAACACTTTTCATTTGATAAAACAAAAATATACAGACATTTTTTCTGGTGGTAGAATTAGTATTTCCTCTTCAATTCTGACTAATATTCCTAATTTATTTGTATGTTATTTAACTATTATACTGTTTCTAAAACCAGGAGGTCCTGAAACACTGTTCCCCTGCATTTCCCTTCATATCCACTGCTGCTCTTAAGAATGGGCTTCCTTGCACCTCTGTTTCCCACCAAACAGGTTTATTTTGACTCTAGGCTAAATGTTTTCATGCAAGCTCATTTCAAAGAAAAGTGCAGGTTTAAATTTAGGCTGAACTGATTGGTAGATATTCTGAACATCATCTAGCCTTAGAAAAAAGGGAAATTTACTCTAGATTTCCTACCCATGGTTCTTTTATGAACTGGAAGTGTTCAATAATGGAGAAGCCCTCTCATCATAAACATTCAATAAATACTAATGACAAAGAAAACCTCTTATGTTAAGATTGCTAGATGCTCTATTTGTGTTTGTTTCCCAAAAAGATCTGCTTGGAGCAGAACTTATAACTGTCCCAGAAGTGGGTGAAACAAGCCCTGTCTCTCTGCAGGAACAGAGACCAGGTGAAGCCAGGTTCTCAAATTCTCTAAAATGAAATCTGGCAATCTCTTATATATGCTCAATGAGCACTGATGGAATTCAGGAACTGAACATGCTCCCCAATATCCATGTGGGTCTCTAGCCTCATTTTCTGGAGGTCTCAAGGAGACTTCTTAATCTGACAATTGTGGAAAAAGGAAAAAATACACTCCCTGGAGAGTGACTCAGAAGTGACTCCCAACTTCTCTGTTAGAGTTTCACATAAGACTTTCTATTCTGAGGGTTTGAGAGGAGCAGGCTTAGAATTGGGAGATGGGGTGCCCAAATGGTGGGTAGTATCATCACTATAAACCTTTCCCCTTACACCCTGGTCCCTGGTGCACACACACTATCTGCCTTTCTGCATAGATCCCAATGTTTGTCCACTTACATCGATTACAATGCAAGTTCCTGTTGGTTTGTAATATGCAAAAATGAAATATTCAAATGGATTGTGAGTGTAAGCACTATATAAATTTATGGCTATATGCCGGTCGTTTGAGATGCCAAGGTCTTGCTAAACAATGTGGTGTTTGATGTACAATGGTAGGCAAAACAATCAAGAGGTTAAAAAAGCAAAAAAAAAAAAAAGACAAATAATGAAAGTGCAGATAGCATACTGGTGTCTAAACTATGGATTTTTTTTAAATGAAACCTCCACTGGGTGACTTTTTCTAACAATGGTACAACTTACAGTAATGTAAACATACAGTTCTATTACAGTGGCATTGATTCCGTTTGCCTTGTGAAGGGGCTTAATTTCAAAAAGAAAGCTCACTGAGTAGTAATTATCTAATCTCTTTTTGGGTGGACATGAAAAACTTAAGAGTCTGAATTATGATACTCAGTGATATTTCAGTGTACACCTTGAACAAACAGGCATGTATTTTTCAATAGACATGGATCAAATAACTGTGCTTCTCCTCTTCAAAATTGACTGAAATGTCATATAACCCAATGCATTACCTAACATTTGGTAAGGGAGAGCACTAAATAGCCAGATCATATGCCTGTTCGTTCTACAAATGAGAAACCTCCATCTGGTTAAGAGCTGGAAAAGCTGCTGTATTTTCCACCATGAATTGGAAATCCAATAGAACCATCGATGGACATTTCTCATTTCCTAAAGAAATACTTACTGGTTGCTGTAGGTGAAGCTGCCTCACCTTCAGTGGATGTAGTGATGGGTTTAGTATCTGTCATGGTCAGGGTCACAGGTCGCACTGCACTGTGATGGGGAGAGGGTGCCAAAACTGGAGTGAAATGGCCAGGCACTTTCCCTACTACTTGACCACTGCTGTTAGGCTACAAAACAAAAACAGAATGTCGTGTGAAACAATCCGAATGAATACAGCTTTTTTAATAAGTCCATTAGCATACTCCATTTAGTGGACTCCACACACTGTGTGTATATACTAAACCTCTCATGTTGGAGTCATAGCAGCTAATAAGACGTTAGTAATAATAAGAAGCAGCAGCACTTAAGAGGAGCTTTTTATCTTCAAAGTTTTTACATACATTAATTAATCCCTTATAACACCCTTGAGAGGCAGGTAGACATTATCATTCTCATATATCAAGCCAGAAAACTAAAGTGTCGTTAAAATGATTTCATCAAGGCCAAAGTGGCATTGAGCACCAGAGCCAGAATTAGACTCAGGACTTCCTTCCTCACTCGATATTGTGCTCCTCACAGTGAATCTCTCTTTGCTCTTTTTGGATACAGTATTCATCACCCTTTTTAAAATAACAAATGTTTTTCATACAAGTGCCATTTAAGAAAAGAAAAAAACTTTTAAATAGACATAAAAGCCCAAAGTTTCAGAGTTTCCATTACTTTTTCCTATGGTGCATTCATCCACAGACTTAAATGTATACTCACAAAAAAGTATCAAGTAACTGGTTACAAATATCTAATTTACATTCATGGAGTTGTGAACTTTTCTTGAATGCACGATGACTTCCTGATTCAGAAATATAGCATGATGTAACGTTTCTTCAGTAAATTTTTAAGACTTTAAAATTCCTGTTACATAAAAATTATGTTAAAACACCAGGACATGTGACCCAAATCCACAAATGAAAGCTTCCAAGTGTAAAGCTGAAACATCTAACAGAGGAATAGTAGACAAACATACAGTATTAAAGTTCTATTGATGTATAGAGGAAATTACACAAAACATTCATTAACTTTTATGGGAATTACCCACGTAAATCCCCTTTGCATTGATAGAAGAATAGATATTATTATAATGTGTGTGCTTTAGCCTCAGGTACAAAAAATTAGGCATATCCTTATAAGGCACATGAAAAAAAGCTATTTTAGTTCATACTCAAGGAAGATTTCTCATTTTATCACATCTCTTAAAACGATTTTGTTCTCCAGAAATGTTAGGTTTGGTAATCTGAAATGGTCAAAGGAAAGAAGTGGTGTACATTTTCTGTCTGGATACCTACCCACAAGATATTGGAGATAGTCTGCCAGAGAAAAACATGAAAATCTAATAGGATTTCAGTACTATGACTTGGAACTATGGCTTTGTCTCTGAGTTCCTCAGCTGTTGCATCATTTTTCTACAAATAAATAGACTAGTTGACTGTTCATCATATAATTTAGAGTACATAACATTGTCAGGAAAATTTTCCACTGTTTTCCTCAGGGGAACCAATGGGAGCACTATACTTTTAAACTAATTTTACTTAAAATATCCCGGTGAATAGCATGGCTGTCTCACCAGCATCAATGTAGTGTTAATGTAATTAATCTCAAAATTGCTATGGGGAGTACAAGCCATCTCAGTTGCTTGTCTCAACAATCTAAATTAGTGCATTACTGAAATATGTTGAGATGGAACAGGTCATTTTAGATAAAGCTAAGTATTTCCATTAGTTCAATTTCTAAAGCTATTTCAATTTCTAAAGCTGACTATTTTAGCAGATCAATTTCCTGTTGTTTAATGAAATGCTTGCTTTTTTTCTGCTGATGAAAAGATTCCATTTTCATCATTGGTGTCAGTTTCTTCACTCAGAACTTTTATTATATATAGTCATCACATGAACAGGCTTTTGAGTTCTCTGATATGTACCTGGGCCAGTGGATAGAAGAATGCTCAAAAAGAATAAAGCATTGCACCATTCAGTGCTGTAAAATGTTCACCACTGAAATAAAATGATACTTCAACTAAAGTCACAAATATTCTCCAAATTTAAAACAAAAAAGGAAATCAAGCCAGTTCAGTTCTATCAATAATTCTCTGAACTTCATCATCCAAAAGAATATGAAATACTTTTACATTTTCTGGTCACCTAAAACAGACTTCTGCATTATGAAACTTTATCTTTTAAGGTTGCTGGTAGGTGAAACATCTCATTATAAGTGTTAAAAGCGAATGGGCTCCTTTCAGCATAAAGTTGGCACTGTTTTGAAGGCATTACCCTACTCTACATTGGTTTTAATTGAGTGAAAGAGCATTTTCAGTAAACTGAGGCAGGAGTAAGGTGGGCTTTTGTTTTTTTAGAAGTTGGATTTTTACCTTGAAAACTTGAACAAAAAGAGATCCTGTAATCTGCTCTCTTAACACATAAAAATTTGAAAGATAATAAAACAAGCACTGAATAATTAAAGGAATGTATAACAGGGTCTGATTTTAATTTGCATAATTTTCCTTAATAGTGCCTAATTAAGACATCAGATTTTAGGGTTATTTTTATTTAATCCAATGGAACTCTAAGATTTTCCACGGTGAATTAATGTTAAGGACTTTTAATGGATGTCTTAATTAGACTTTGTTATTCACGGAAATTTTACACAAATTAAAATCATACCCTGTGTGCAGCATTACCAGCTGACTATTCTATGGGGCTAGAATACTTTTAATACATGTGCTGAAAGCAATTTTTAGTCCCAAAATGACATACTCCAAGCATGATTCTCCTCAGAATCATCATTATAGCAATAAAAACTTATGTAATATTTGTCATTTTTCTTTCAAAAACAGCAAGCTATGAAGTTGTGGCCTAGTATATTTTTAATGTCTAAATAGTTTTCAGCTGAATGAGAATGTAAGCCTATTGTAACACAATATAACAAGGGTTTAAGTAACCCAAAGAGTATTCATCAGCAATTCAGACCTAAATTCTATCAATATAGCACTTTAGACAAATGCTAAAAGGACTTTTTCCTTCTTTGGTTTACCTCAAGTTGTTGAAATACCATAAAAGAAAAGAGCCTAATCAAATTTAAAACATGAGCATTCTGAAAATTTAACATTTTGGAACATTATCTATCAATGTCCCTTCAGTCCTTTCAAATTAGTCTTTAAGACAAGGCACCAAAAGAAGACGCAAGAGCAAACACTGAAAATTACATTATACTGACAGTGGAAATATTCCAAATACTGAGCCTCTTTCTTGACTGCCCATCTTAACCTGTAGGCCATTTCACATGGTAATAGGAAGTGTCTATTTGATTGTAAAACACTGTTCACTAAATCCCTAAAAATTGATTCATCCAACAAAATGCACATTGATTTCAGATGAACCAAATATATGTCCGCCTGCATTAAACACTTAATGCTACTACACATTACTTACAAAATAAAAGAAATGAGTCCCTCGTTTTGTCACTCATTAATGCATTTGTGTCTGTGCAAAGAATTTTTGAATACGCATCAATCACTGATGTATTTATCAAGTATTTACCCAAAGCCTATTATAATTCTTCATAGCTATTCTATAAATACACTTGCATGTTCTGTTTAGAGTATTTGTTTAGTGCAGCCTACCCATCCTTAAAATAAACACCAGTATTTCAGTTTTCCAGAGGTGAGAACTTCTGCTGCAATTTTTTGTTAATACTCGCCTTGCATAAATTATATATTCAGTGAAATCCCCCAATTCAGACAATGCAAAATCCAACAAAAGAAACGTAGGCGCACCTGATAAATTTTCTCTAGTGGAGAAATACCTTCCACTGCTTCCGGATATGTTCATTTGAAAACTGACTACATCACCAAAAAACATTCCAGTCACAACTGTGCCAGAATGCTGTGTCTAGCATTCTGGGTACCTTAGATGATGAAGGAAAACATAGTATCTGGTCCATTTAATTCAAAAATATAGCTGTAATGATCATTTTCCTTCTTATTTTTACCTGGCTTGTTTGTGGACTGGATGGGTCATAAGACGGTACATAATTCTTCAGAGTATCCTGAGGATTCAGGTGGGGAGGATATCTGATTGTTGGATGAGAGAAGTAACTAGATGGAGCTGGAGGGAGAATAGCTTGTGCAGGAAATGGCAACGGTGAAGGCGGAGGTGGAGTTCTAGTTGAGATGACTGCAAGAGACAAAAATCAAAGTGGGTTAATGCCTATTTTCTTAATTACATCATTCTATTTCTTTAAACCAGAGTTAGAAAATCAAGTTTATCAAGTTTATCTTTTTAATTCCTCCCTACCATCCTATTTCACTCTCTCGCCTCTCCCTCACATTTCTACCCCTAAACTCCTACTCTCACTCCCTCTCTCTCTCCTATGCTAGCAATTTTATTTTCCCTTACTCTAGGTGCTAGAAAAAATATTTCCATTTTTATGAACTATATCTCTTCCTTAAAATGAACAATGATTCTCAGCAGCACACAGATTTCAATCATAAAGTCTTCACTCTAAGTGTTAAGATTTTTTTTTAATTTAAAGGAAAAGTCCCATATATTTTTCAACACAAACTATAAGGAAATGTTATTTAGCAGTAAGTGAACACATATTCTTTACTGTACTGTGCCCGACCTGCCCATGTATGTGGGGAATGGAAGCCAATAATTACTAAGCAATAATGTCACAAATAATTAGTTGACCATTGTGTAAATGCTAATGAATGTTCAACCTCAGGGCCTGGGAAACCATTCCTTCCAATGAAAATATCTCTAGCAAACAAAAAGCGATCTATTTATACATATTTTCCTTACACTCTTATTCTTCGCTGCTCCTCCCCCAACCTCCCCTACATACAGATTTATTCATGAAAAAATCTTATTCCTAAGGAAACACTAGCACTTCAACATCAGGAAACTTGAAACATAAAGCTTTCAGATTAGTGCTAACTTACCTATGAAATATAAACTGTTGCAAACAATACTTTAGATGCATGGTATAATATATGCTAATCATGCTAAGAGCCTTAATTTTTTTACATTTCACACATTCAATGTAATTTGACATTAGTTTTGCAGCAACAAAGTTTTTTTCAATTATTTTTTATCAAATTCAATTCAAAAAATGAAAAAGGGGTGGAGAAGACAGCATTAGAGTCTTTCCAATAGAAGTTTTATAAGCTTTTAAACTGACTATTTTGTGATGATTTTTTTAAATGCAGTTTACACAGTTTATTTTTCTAACAATTTTCCATCAAGCTTACCCAGGAGTTTGGTGTATAAACTTTAAATGATTTCAAGTCATGTGTAAGAAAAACTGCCTAATAATAAATCTAAAAAAAATATCCTTCCCATGGTCCATATCCAAAAGACATCTGGAATGATTTAGCCCAAGTCCGACAAATATATCCAAAATGCAAAATGCCACCTTTTAAGGAAGAACAATCATTAATTGTAGAGGATAATTTTTCAGGAGGCATGAGCGATTGAGACAGTATTCATGGAGACCCTAAAATATTTAATAATTGGATCAAGAAGTATCTTTTAAAACAATGGCTTCAAAATGAACAAATGTCTTTCATGTTAGGAGACATGCTGAAATAAAAATGACTTGGCTATTATTACCTAATAGGAAATGTGGACCGCACAAGAAGAAAAGATGAAGTATACTTGTTGGGATAAAAAGCAAAGGAATTGTTTTCTTTTACTAGGAGCAAAAATGTAAGAAAACAAGAAAGAGTCCTATAAATAGTTCATATTTTAATCTCCTACATCCACATTACCAACACTTCCTTTTGCATGGTTTCCGTGTCGAGATAGTTTCTTGTTGTGCTGTGTTTAGCCTATTAATGGTCTGTTTCTGTTTAGGAGACTACCCTAATTTTCACAATCACTCTATCACATTGATTAAGTGCCTTACTGTACGCAGAGAACCATATTAATTGCTTGGGAGAGTGTAAAATAATTGGAAGAATCTATCCGTATCTCAAGAAGTCTACAGTCTAGCCAGGGAGATGGACAATTACACGAATTATAGATAAGACAAGGAATTGAGTACATACACTAAGTACATAAGTGCTACTGGTATTCCTGGGGTTGTAGTAACTTACTTATGTGGTGTAGATGGAATGAAGTGGCAGTTTGGGTGCTATAAAGTGGAAAGAACAGATTTTATTGGAGGAAGTCCTCCCAGAGGAATCTCTCATAAGGGCTTTGAATATGGGGAGAGCTGTGGTCTGTCAGAAAAGAAAGGGGAAAAAATGCCAGGCAGGAGGAGGATGAGAACGAGACATTAGTAGTGGGAGAGAAGAGAATGAGAACTATGCCTGCTCCTTACTGGGCTGGCCTTCCTGCTGCAGTGTATCAGATTTTATGAGACTGTGCTTCATTATGTCTTTAAATAGTTTATTCTACCTTCCCTGCTTGCAAATGCCCTCCCCTGCCACCCCTTCAGCTCATCATAGTGCAGCCACTTGGGTATCTTGCTTTGAAGCAATGCTGCTGTGACTATTGTTTCAATACTGATGAGGTGACTGAGTTCAAGGAACTTGTTGATAATGTTGTCTTGCCTTTTGATATAGTATGATGACCCTGATGAAACTACTCAATAATTTGGGAGCATTGATTTATTTCAAGCAAGGGGGGATGAGCTTGCAGTAGGAATTTAAGGAGGCATGTTTTTCCCAGACAGATGCTTTCCTTCACTGTGGCTCATTGTCTTCTCTCTCTCACTGCTGATCTCTTGTTCACAGTATCTCTTTTGCATGAATCTTGCAAACCTTCACACATCTGGCAGACCACTGCTCTTCCCATCTTCAAATCTCTTCTGAAATCACAACTCGTCCAGGGAGCTTTTCCAGATTAGTCTCTCATCTCTCTAATCTGCGTCCCTTTTGTCTCGTCTATCTGATCACATAGTTGGTTAGTTTTGTTGTTTCCTTTACGGTACTTGTTAAGCACTTACTATGTATTAAACACTGTTCTAAACACTGGGGTAGGTACAATTTAGGTCAGACACAGGTCCTGTCCTGCATGGGGACTCACAGTAGGAGGGATAACAGGTATTGCATCCCCTATTTACAGTTGAGGAAATTGAGGCACAGAGAAGTTAAGTGACTTGTCCAAGGTCACATAGTAGGCAACTGGCAGAGCAACTGGAAGAGCAACTGGCAGAGTCAGGATTAGAACCCAGGTCCTCTGACTCCCAGGCCCGTACTCTTTCTACTAGGCCACTCTACTTCAGGTTTAGAAGTTCAGAACTGATTTGATATGTCAGTGAACTGCTAGCTAGGTAGCAGAATTTGGCAAATGCCATTACACTCTACATTGCTGATGAAAATCTTTTCTTGTGTTTAAGGTGTTGTGTAAGTTGTTTTTCTTCAATCATATTTATTGAGAGCATACTGTGTGCAGAGTACTGAACTAAGCACTCGGGAGAGTACAGTATGATAGAGTAGATAGAAAAGTTATTTAAGTATTGTTAGGCAACAGTGCTGTATAAACCATGAAGTAATTCATAGGCATCTTCATATTTTGTGTGGGGGCCTCCAAGAGCACACAGCTCGGCATTATTTGCATTTCCTGGATGACTGTCTCAAAGTTGGAGAAGTTTCCAGTACATCAGAAATATATTCTAATATCTGTTTTCAGGACCGTTTTCACGTCTTCAAGTATGGTGGCAGAGAATAGGTTGAAAAGTACTGCACTCAACCCACAGCCTTACTGTATTCAATTGGTTACTGGGAAAAGTTAGATAAAGCACCTGCAACTAACTGCCTTGACCAACCTACTATGTTGAGCAAAAGCTCATATAGACATGTGGTGATGTATCCTCCTTGAGTGTAATTTTTCTGTAGGAATGCCTTTTGATCATAGCTTTGACTGCTGAAGTCTCATACTCAAAATTTTAAGCTAAAGTTATTATGTTGAGGCTGTGAGCTCCTCTAGGCTGTGAACTCACTGTGGGCAGGAACTATGTCTACCAACTCTGTTGTATTGTTATATTGCACTCTCCCAAGGGCTTAGAATGGTGCTCCACACGCAGTAAGCACTTAATAAATACGACTGATTGATTGACTTTACATTTAGTCTAGTTCCCTACACTTTGAAGGTCTACTTCTTAATAGTAGAAAGCATGTTCAGTAGTTCATTTTAATATTCTTTCCCTCTAGGCTTCCCCCTTGACCTATGATGAGGATGACTTCATCTCCTCTTCATTGTTGCCAGGGTAGTGTTTATGGAGCCATAAAATCTTCTTTATTAAGTAGTAAAAGTTATTAGAGATCCCCAGATCTCTCCAGCTTTTTTATCCCATCACTGGTCACATATGCTTTTTGGATTTACCTGTATGTCCCTATGAAGGTTTTTGTAAACCTCCATTTTATATCAGTCACAAGGAGCTACAAAGTGTTATCAGTAATTTCTTGTTTAGTTGCAAGTAGTTTTGTTTTTCAAAATTCCTGAGTAGTTTTCATCAAATCCATCTTGATGGTGTCTCTTTGCTATACCCACAGTATTGATGGCTACTTAATAGATGGTGTCCCTGAGAAGTGTCCATTTACTGAGCATGTAGTGCTCTTTAGTTTGTGTTCCTTGTTCCAGCAGGGCTATTGTGATAGGGTATCAGAGAGCCTTGCAGGTTTTTTTATTCTCTAAGTGCTTGAGATTTATCTTTCTTGATGCTTGAATTCCACTCTCTGACCCACTGATCGTACTGATAGCTCGAGTTTGAGTGTATAAGCAGGTGGTCAGTTCAGCACTAGGCCCCCTTTCAATGTGTTCAGTGATCTACACATTTTTCAAGTTTGCTGACAAATGATATAATCTAAAATATGCCACAGTATAAAACTTGGGTGCATCCATGAAATCTGTCTAATAATAATTATTATCATTAGAATAAAAATACAAGTATTTTTCTAAGTATTTACTATGCACTTACTAAGGACTATGCTAAACTGTCATAGATATAATGTAATCCATACTTTTCTCTTATTTGGCAGGTAGAATTAATTGAAGGGGGGGGGGCCTCTGCAGCATTTTTCTCAAAGCACATCCTGCCTTTCCCCACATTTTTCATCCCTTCCCACTCTATTTTCTTTAATATTTCATTTTGAATTGCTTGGGTTTTGTAGGCCATAAAATATAAGAAAATAAATTTCTCCTGCTTTTGATAATAGTCTTGAATGCATCAAATACAGTAGCAGCAAATCTGTTCTGAACTCCAAAACTCCAAATATAAAAATTGACGATCTCTGCTCTTTCCTTTGCATGCCATAGACTCCATGCCATGCCATGCCATGCCATAGTCCTATCTACTCCTTCAGGGTAGAGTTCACAATTAACTATCATTTCCTTATGTAAAACAGATTGTTACACAGAAACCATTGTAATACTCTGGGGTAGCAACTGTTAACATGATGAGCAACCTGTGAGCACTATACAGAATCAACAAAATATTGGTCCTAAAGCAGACTTTGGCAGGCCAAAGATTTTCTATAATACACAAACCTTTTGAAATACCTAAATTTGTCTCAAATTTCCAAAGTACTGCAATGTTTTTGGATTAAAGACAATATTTAATCTGATTTTCCCATCTCCTTGTAGGAGGAGGGAGGAGGTAAAACAATTCTCCCTAGTACACAACTTGCAAGTATCCAGCATGCCCCTGCCAAGGACTTGGGTATTCTTGTCAGGTGACTGTATAAACCTACAGTGAGCCCCTGAAGGAGTGTGATATTAGAGATGTTTAGGGGAAATAGAGCACACTCTTGTCAATCTGGAGTCTTCCGGAGAGAGAGCCAAGGATACATCTGTCGGGGATCTGAAAGGTGGTATCTCTACCTTTGTGGAGTAGGTGGGGGAGTGAAATATGAATTTCTGTTCTATAGATTTCAAATTATTTTATCTACATATATCATTGCAAGGCCAGTAGTTATTCCTTCTGAGAACTCATGGCAGACAGGAAAAGACCCCAAAACTTTGAAAAAGCAAAGGTTGTGCTCATCATTAAAAAAGAGAAATGTCACCTTAATATTGACCTCTAGGAAGAGAAGTGAACATATGATCTAGCAATCAAGTATTTTGAAAACACCTAAAAAATAATAAAATACTAGAAAGCAACAACATGTACTTTAGAAGAGCAAATCATACTGGGTATATTTATCATACACCTATACTCATTAAATTTCCTGATGATACTGAATTAAGTATGGCTAACTCTCTGGAAGGTGGGAATAGTGACTTACATAAACTGGAAAACTAAGCTTAAAATATCAAGATGAAATTTAAAAAAGTTCAAAATAATGTGTTTCAGAACAAGCAGAACAAATACAAACACTGGCTAAGTGGTAGAAAAAAACAAAGAAATCACAGTAGGCCTAGATTGTTTTGACATTTAAAATGCCAATGAAGTACTAGGACATGTCAAGAAAAATATGCTACATAATTCTTCTGTATTCTTGTCAGGTGACTGTATAAACCTACAGTGAACCCCTGAAGGAGTGTGATATTAGAGATGTTTAGGGGAAATAGAGCACACTCTTGTCAATCTGGAGTCTTCCGGAGAGAGAGCCAAGGATACATCTGTCGGGGATCTGAAAGGTGGTATCTCTACCTTTGTGGAGTAGGTGGGGGAGTGAAATATGAATTTCTGTTCTATAGATTTCAAATTATTTTATCTACATATATCATTGCAAGGCCAGTAGTTATTCCTTCTGAGAACTCATGGCAGACAGGAAAAGACCCCAAAACTTTGAAAAAGCAAAGGTTGTGCTCATCATTAAAAAAGAGAAATGTCACCTTAATATTGACACCTAGGAAGAGAAGTGAACATATGATCTAGCAATCAAGTATTTTGAAAACACCTAAAAAATAATAAAATACTAGAAAGCAACAACATGTACTTTAGAAGAGCAAATCATACTGGGCATATTTATCATACACCTATACTCATTAAATTTCCTGATGATACTGAATTAAGTATGGCTAACTCTCTGGAAGGTGGGAATAGTGACTTACACAAACTGGAAAACTAAGCTTAAAATATCAAGATGAAATTTAAAAAAGTTCAAAATAATGTGTTTCAGAACAAGCAGAACAAATATAAACACTGGCTAAGTGGTAGAAAAAAACAAAGAAATCACAGTAGGCCTAGATTGTTTTGACATTTAAAATGCCAATGAAGTACTAGGACATGTCAAGAAAAATGTGCTACAGAAGGTATGAGAAATAAACACATTTGCTATACTCTGTACCACTGGAATCATATTTACATTTTCATCAGAACACTTTATTCTTACTCTCTAAGGAAATATTAAACAAATTGAAATTGTTTAGCCTAAAGAAGTGAGAACTAAGGCAGGACTTAATAACTATCTTTATGTTTGTGAGGATGTTGACTGGCTGTTTTCCACTCCCACTGAGTATTGTAAAAGTGGATGTGGGGTTTTAATTAAAACTGGGGGAGATATGTTAGTATAGGACTAACTACAGTCTAGTAGGACTGGATTGTAAGCCTCTTACGAGGAGGGAACGTATCTATCAAATCTGTCATATTGCACTCTCCCAAGCACTTAGTACAGTTCTCTGCACACAGTAAACACTCAATAAATGCCATTGATTGATTAACAGGGCACCAAAAGAGGTTTTTAAAAAGATAAACATACATATGAAGCTGAGAACAAAAGTAAGAAGTGCCAAACTAAGCTATGCTAAAGGGGCATCCAGTAATAACAATAATAATAATTCTGGTATTTGTTAAGCACTTCCTATGTGCCAGGCACTGTACTAAGGTAAGGGAAGGCACGGAGAAGTGAAGCGACGTGCCCAAGGTCACACAGCAGACTAGTTCTACAATTGTACCAAATGGCAACTGGAGGTACAGTGCTCCCTTTTACATCTGTCTTCATGTGAGAAATATACCTCCTAACATCCTTCCCTCTCAATTCCTCATGGAAATTCCTGTGGTAATGAATTTCCTTGACATACCCTCTTCTGTGAAAAGACCTGTTTCTTTTGTTTGTCTTGAATCTAACACCTTCAAGCATAATGGATATCCTCTGGTGCTCTTGCTAATAAATCTGGTGTACAAGAATTCCCCATGTCAACTAAATACTAGGTTTTTAAAGTAAGAGATATTTTCAGTGCTGGATGATCTAGTCCCTCATCTGTTTGGAAGCAGGGGTCTGGACCAGATGACTTCTCTTGGTCCCTTCCAATTCTAGGGGTCTATATGATTCTAGAGAAAAATTGATGGAATAGGTAAAAAATGCTTTCCTCCCTCTATAGCTCCTGAAACATTGCATTACTGTATTCTAAGGAGCTCTCCTGAATAGAGAGCATGCTTAAGGTTTCTCACATGGCATTTATAATGAAGGGCAAGCACTTGGATTTAAAAGCATGCGCTTCTAATTTGTATAAGTTCTAATTAGGGTCAACTTTAATTTGACAAACCATGACATTCCTTGACAACTGTGCTTGTGATTCCCATTAACATTACAGGGACTGAGGGCAACTGAATATCATAAAATTCACATAAATTGGATTTTTTTTATTTCTTTCTCTTTTAACATAGAAATGATATATCTATTGTTTATTTCCCATTTAACTTTGGAAATCTGTCATAGGTGTAATCCCAAAAGAATTCCTGCTTAGAAGGCATTTTTAGCATAAAAACTTGTGGAAGAAACTATACTTTCTTTTGGTTTTTAACTGGATGTTTTACACAATAAATACTATTACTACTACTACATAATCTTATCAACTCTTTTTCCATGTCATTCCGAAGTAGGGAAGCAGCATGGCCCATTGGAAAGAGTGCAGGCCTAGAAGTCAAAGGATCTGGGTTCTAAACCCTGGCTTTGCCTATTGCTTGCTGTGTGACCTTGGCACCACTTAACTTATCTGTGCCTCAGTTTCCTCAACTGTAAAATGGGGATTAAATACCTGCTTAAATAACCTCCTACTTAGATTGTGAGCTCCAAGCGTGACAGGGACTGTATCTGACCTAATTGTCTTTTACCTACCCCAGCGCTTAGAAGAGTGTTTGACACATAGTAAGCATTTAACCAATACCAAAAAAATATCTTGGTTCATGCAAAGCAAATGTTCCCCATATAACATGGCTTGTGTGTTTTAAGGCCTCTGAAAATATTCCACTCCTAGAAACATAATTGAGGACTCTTTTTCCAACAGTAAAATACATGGGATTAGGACCCATTAGTGGGAATATAATAATTACTATTTAAGATTCATCAATATGAATATGGGCCAAAAGCCAACTAAACAATGGAGAAGCTTTTATCCTTCTCTATATATGCCCTCACCACTGTGTGCAACTCCTGGGATTCCGGGATGGTGATGCTGGGGAAAAGTGCTCAGTCTTGGTGAAGAATCTTGTGGCGATGTAGGACTAAACAATGGCTTTTCAGGCTTCTTCATAGTAGGAGAAGACATATCTGTAAAATAAACGGAACATCAAAGCATTGTTGAGTACAGTCATTATGACAGGTTCTGGCTTTTTAAAATTATCATTTTCAGACCTGTTCTTTCACAACAGACATATACTTGTATTCAGTTATCCAACTGCCATCTTATTACTGACAAATAAAAATAATGGGTCGTCTAGGTGGAAATGAACAACAACGGCAATCATTTGGCTTGATAATTTAAATTTACATTATTTCCGACTAGAGAGTGAAGAAGTTCAAGAATTCTTTAGGGTCCCCAGATTCTTTTAGTTCTATGAACACTATTGAACACTGAACCCCTATTTTGTACAGAGCACTGTACTAGACACTTGTGAAATATACAGAAGTATATGACATATTCTCTGCCATTGAGGAGTTTATAAACTAACAGGGTAAAAAGGTACACATAAATTCATAAATATATAATAGTTTAAAATCAGGAGACTAGATGAAAATCAACACATAAGCGTGAATAAATACATGCTTAAAAAACAAAACAAAAAGTACAAAAGGGTGGTAAATGATGGCTGAAATGGCTGAAGGCCTAACATGACTGGATGATGGGAGGATTTATCAGGGAGTGCTTCATTAACAAGGTTGTATAATACAAGGGCTTTGAAGGAGCAAAAGGAATAATTTGAGGAAGCTGAGAGAAGAGGATCTTAAGGGTAGAGGAAATGAATAATGAAGAGCAATCAGCGGCAGGTGGGAGAATCAAAAGGGACAGAAAGAGATTTGCTTGATATTTACAGAGAGCATGAACTGGACTGTAGGAGCAGAGGACATCAAACCATGAAAGAGCCGGTTGGCCTTGAAAGTAATGATGATGATGATGGTATTTGTTAAGAGCTTACTATGTGCCGAGCTCTCACTAGTGGGAATGGGGAGCAAGTGGAAATTTTTGAAGAGAGTGATGTATGTAAGATACATAGCTATATGTAGTGCCTACTGAAGAAGTGAGAGGCTAGAAGTAGGAAGACGAAGAAGGTGGATATGGCAAAAATCCAGTTGAGTGGAGCTGAGGACTGGTACCAGGGTCACTAATGGTGGTTGTTAGTGTCGAGAGGAAAGGGCAGAGCTACAAAATATTATTTAAGTATTTAAGTCTTCACAGCAGGACCTAAGGACAGATCAATGAGGGAGGAAAATAAATACAGGAATACAGCACCAAAGTTACAAATTTGTGAGATTGGGAGGATGGTGTGCTGTCAACAGTGATGGAAAAGTTGGACAGAGCAGAGGGCTTAAGAGAAAATATGAAGAGCTCAGCTTGGGGCATATTCACGTAAAGTCCTAAAGCAAACTGGAAATACAATATTGTAGAGCAGGTCAGTTATGAAGATGTAGGCAATCAACTGCAAAGGGATGGAAATTGAAACCATGTAAATTAATCAGTTCTCCAAGAGATAGTAGATTGGATCTCAGAACTGAGCCCTGAGAGACAGCCATAAGTTAAAGGCTGAAGAAAGGAAGAGGAGGAAGAAAAGTAGTGGTTGGAGAGATAGGATAGCCATCTGCCTCCGTCCTCCTACTCCCAACACCACAGTCCAAACCCAGTCTCCCACAGGAAGAGAAATACAAGCTAAGTTCCAAGGAAAGGGGGCCAATCATTCATGACTTGGTTGTGTCAACTGAAATGGATGTGTAGTCAATACTCTCTGTTCCTAAACAGGTTGTGGAATAAATTAGAGAGTCCAATTGTACGTCATTTTGTGGTATTTTCCACCTAGAATGAAATTATCTAGCTGTATTATCTGAGGAAATGGTGAAACCTCCAGATTAGATAAAAGCCACTAGTGGTCATTACTTCAAAATTTGTATTTCTACCAGCTAAACCTTTCCTATCTAATTTTTGGCACTATAAATTGGGGAAGCTAATAAACATGTTCATGTTGCACAGACTGCATAGGTGATTGTGGAATAAGTGTCCCATAATACCAAAACTAAATTATATATGGCTTTTCTTTGCTATATACTTATGGGTCAATTGAGTTAGCTTAATGCATTTCCTGTTCTCTTGTCTCCTTGGCATGCACTGAAATCAAACTTTGTTCTTTTTCCAAACACCGAGGAAACACAGATGCCCACAGAGGGGGCAGAAAAAGATGCTTATCTGCTAGAAAAAGTGTGGAAGGATGTAGAGGTATATAAAAACCAGGAAATTCTTTCAACTCAACAGGCCACACACAATATCCAAAGTCTTTGAGACAGTCAACCAGGAACTGATAATTTCAGAAGATTGTGCTCCTGAGACTCGTACAAAAAGACATTCAAAAACTAGGCACCATATTAAAGACTAATATGACTGAGGAAAACCAAGCCTACACCTGAGAAATCTTACACACAAAGATTTGTATCGGTAACCCCAAAATGAATGTTGTCACAGAATTTTGCTACCTAGGCAAGAGACAATATCCAAATATGCTTGGATAAACAAAGAAGTAGAAAACATAATAGAAAAGGTCAAAATGACCTTTGGGGGACTGATAGGTTGAGTTTGAAGAGAGACAGGCACATGATTATGAAACATTTCACAGTTGACACAGTGCTGCTGTCTGATAAGCCTGAAGAAAATACACATAACCAAAGATTTACATCAGCAACATAAATGTTAATGCAGTTACAGAATTCTTCTACTTAGGCAGTACACACTACTGAACATTGCAGGAACAGGCAAAGAAGGAGAGAACAATCTACAAGGCCAGCATAGCTTCAGGACACTGCCATAGTTCAAAAATAAGGGAGCATCAAACCTCGTTCCAAAATCATGGTCTTTAAGGCTACAGTGGGGTCTAATAAGAAAACATCCTATTAAGCAATTTCACCAGCATCACCAAAGACATCAACTCCATATGGGGTTAAACGGGAATGTCACCCTGACAGGACTTGCACCCCCTTAGAATGAAACCATTACTTCCACTCCAACAGCTTTTTGAGGCAGGCTGAACAGCCTTGGTTACCCTGAAGCTGGTCCCAAGATGTCAGCTCAGTTTTATGTCCTTTGCCAGCAGATCGTGGTCTCCCACCAAGTCTCAACACTACCAAAATTCCTCTCAACCTCAAAGGGCTCTGGGGTCAGGCCAAAGGCTCCAACTGCTTCTAGGACCCTGTGAGAATGAGCCATCCATCTGCCTATGCCCTGGTCTGCCCATTCAGCTAGGGGGCTTCCCTGGGGATGAGATGTGGATTAAGGTTTTAGAACTTTCATTCATTCATTCATTCAATAGTATTTATTGAGCGCTTACTATGTGCAGAGCACTGTACTAAGCGCTTGGGATGAACAAGTCGGCAACAGATAGAGACAGTCCCTGCCGTTTGACGGGCTTACAGTCTAATCGGGGGAGACGGACAGACAAGAACAATGGCACTAAACAGCGTCAAGGGGAAGAACATCTCGTAAAAACAATGGCAACTAAATAGAATCAAGGCGATGTACAATTCATTAACAAAATAAATAGGGTAACGAAAATATATACAGTTGAGCGGACGAGTACAGTGCTGTGGGGATGGGAAGGGAGAGGTGGAGGAGCAGAGGGAAAAGGGGAAAATGAGGCTTTAGCTGCGGAGAGGTAAAGGGGGGATGGCAGAGGGAGTAGAGGGGGAAGAGGAGCTCAGTCTGGGAACGCCTCTTGGAGGAGGTGATTTTTAAGTAAGGTTTTGAAGAGGGAAAGAGAATCAGTTTGGCGGAGGTGAGGAGGGAGGGCGTTCCAGGACCGCGGGAGGACGTGACCCAGGGGTCGACGGCGGGATAGGCGAGACCGAGGGACGGTGAGGAGGTGGGCGGCAGAGGAGCGGAGCGTGCAGGGTGGGCGGTAGAAAGAGAGAAGGGAGGAGAGGTAGGAAGGGGCAAGGTGATGGAGAGTCTTGAAGCCTAGAGTGAGGAGTTTTTGTTTGGAGCGGAGGTCGATAGGCAACCACTGGAGTTGTTTAAGAAGGGGAGTGACATGCCCAGATCATTTCTGCAGGAAGATGAGCCGGGCAGCGGAGTGAAGAATAGACCGGAGCGGGGCGAGAGAGGAGGAAGGGAGGTCAGAGAGAAGGCTGACACAGTAGTCTAGCCGGGATATAACGAGAGCCCGTAATAGTAAGGTAGCCGTTTGGGTGGAGAGGAAAGGGTGGATCTTGGCGATATTGTAGAGGTGAAACCGGCAGGTCTTGGTAACGGATAGGATGTGTGGGGTGAACGAGAGGGACGAGTCAAGGATGACACCGAGATTGCGGGCCTGCGGGACGGGAAGGATGGTCGTGCCATCCACGGTGATGGAGAAGTCTGGGAGCGGACCGGGCTTGGGAGGGAAGATGAGGAGCTCAGTCTTGCTCATGTTGAGTTTTAGGTGGCGGGCCGACATCCAGGTGGAGACGTCCCGGAGGCAGGAGGAGATGCGAGCCTGAAGGGAGGGGGAGAGGACGGGGCGGAGATGTAGATCTGCGTGTCATCTGCGTAGAGATGGTAGTCAAAGCCGTGAGAGCGGATGAGTTCACCGAGGGAGTGAGTGTAAATGGAGAACAGAAGAGGGCCAAGAACTGACTCTTGAGGAACTCCAACAATTAAAGGATGGGAGGGGGAGGAGGCTCCAGCGTAGGAGACCGAGAATGATCGGCCAGAGAGGTAAGAGGAGAACCAGGAGAGGACAGAGTCCGTGAAGCCAAGGTGAGATAAGGTATGGAGGAGGAGGGGATGGTCGACAGTGTCAAAGGCAGCAGAGAGGTCAAGGAGGATCAGAATGGAGTAGGAGCCATTGGATTTGGCAAGAAGGAGGTCATGGGTGACCTTAGAGAGAGCAGTCTCGGTAGAGTGGAGGGGACGGAAGCCAGATTGGAGGGGGTCCAGGAGAGAATGGGAGTTAAGGAATTCTAAGCAGCAATTGTAGACGACTCGTTCTAGGATTTTGGAAAGGAAGGGTAGTAGGGAGATAGGGCGATAACTGGAGGGGGAAGTGGGGTCAAGAGCGGGTTTTTTTAGGATGGGGGAGACGTGGGCATGTTTGAAGGCAGAGGGGAAGAAGCCATGGGAGATTGAGTGGTTAAAAATAGAAGTTAAGGAAGGGAGGAGGGCAGGGGCGATGGTTTTAATAAGGTGAGAGGGAATAGGGTCCGAAGCGCAGGTGGAGGGGGTGGCACTTGAGAGGAGGGAGGAGATCTCCTCTGAGGATACTGCAGAGAAGGATGGAAAAGTAGGGGAGAGGGTTGGTGGGGGTGGGGGAGGGGAGAGGCGGAGGGGTGACTTTGGGGAGCTCAGACCTGATCGTGTTGATTTTCGTGAGGAAATAGGTGGCCAGATCATTAGGGGTGGGGGATGGGGGAGGAACAGGGGGCCTAAGGAGAGAGTTAAAGGTCCGGAACAATCGGCGGGGGTGACGGGCATGGGTGTCGATGAGGGAGGAGAAGAAGCTTTGCCTGGCGGAGGAGAGGGCAGAGTTAAGGCAGGAAAGGATAAATTTGAAGTGTGTGAGGTCGGCTTGGTGCTTGGACTTTCGCCAGCAGCGCTCAGCAGCTCGAGCATAGGAGCGTAGGAGGCGGACGGAGGAGGTGATCCAGGGCTGTGGGTTAGTGGAGCGAGAGCGGCGGAGGGAAAGGGGGGCGAGAGAGTCGAGATGAGTAGAGAGGGTGGAGTTGAGAGCGGAGACCCGCTCGTCGAGAGTGGGAAGAGAGGACAGGGCGGCAAGGTGAGGCGAGATGCTATTGGAAAGACGGATGGGATCGAGAGAGCGGAGGTCTCTGTGGGGCAGTAGCGAAGATTTGCAGGGGGAGGGAGTGTGAGAGATGAGGCAGGTGAGAAGGTTATGGTCAGAGAGAGGGATTTCAGAGTTGTGAGTGAGGAGATAGTGCAGTGGTAGGAGATGACGAGATCGAGGGTGTGACCGAGTCGGTGAGTGGGCGCGGTATGGTGGAGGAGGAGGTCGGCAGAGTCGAGGAGGGATAGCAGGCGGGCGGCAGAGGAGTCGTCGGGTACATCCGTATGGATGTTGAAGTCTCCGAGGATCAGAGTGGGCAGAGAGAAGGAGAGGAGGAAGGTGAGAAAGGGGTCAAGGTGGTTGAAGAAGTCGGAGGTGGGACCGGGAGGGCGGTAGATGACGGCGACAAGTAACTGGAGTGGGTGGTAGAGGCGAATGATATGGGCTTCGAGGGAGGGGAAGGAGAGGGAGGGGGGAGGAGGGATAGTGCGGAAGCGGCATCGGGGCGAGAGGAGGAAGCCGACGCCTCCTCCCTTACCAGTGAGTCTGGGGGAGTGGGAGAAGGAGAGGCCTCCGCCGGAGAGAGCGGCGGCGGAGACCGTGTCTTCGGGAGAGAGCCACGTTTCCGAAAGGGCGAGGAGGAGGAGAGAGCGGGAGAGGAAAAGGTCATGGATGAAAGGTAGCTTGCCTGTAATAGAGCGGGGGTTCCAGAGGCCACACTTGAAAGTAGCTGTGGGTGCAAGGGGAGGAGGGGGGGAAGGGCGGGGGGAGGGGAGGGTTTGGATGGGAAGGAGGTGGCAGGGCCCTGGATGAGGAGAGGGGGATGAGGGGTGGCGGTGGGACAAGAGGACTGGGATGGGGCATGGGTGGGGAAGAGAGAAGGGGGGAGGGGGTGAAGAGGGGGTTTGGTGGGGGGAAGAGTAGGGGGAGGGGGAAGAGGGGTAGCGCTGGTAAAGTGGGGTTCTAGGGCGGGAGAGAGGGGGAGGGAGGAGACAGAGGAGAGAGTGGGAAAGAGCTGAGCGAGAGAGGGGAAGGGGAAGGGGAAGGGGAGGATAGGAAGGGGCGGGAGGGGGGAGGGAGGGAGGAGGGACATGGCGAGGCCAAAGAGGTGGGTGGCAGCACTGACAACAATAAACAGTAATAAACGAAATCGGTACTGCTGCAGAGCTGATTAAGCCCAATGGGCCATAATAGCAACATGATGTAGTGGTGCCAGGCTGGGAAGCGGTGTAGTGATATACGGCCCCACTGAGTTTAAATAGCCATCACAGAGGCTTCTGAACCCCAAACCCCCAGCCCCATCTGTGGAGAATTCTCCAAGCTGTCTGGGCAGACAGGGGGAGAGACCGGAAGACAATTTATCCTGCTAAAGCTGCAGGGATGGGGAGCTCAAGGAGATGCTTCCCTGGCCCCAGAGCCCATTTGAAGGGAAAGAAATCCCAGCAGCATCAGTGGAAACAGTGTGGAAGGGAGGGTACATTCATTCAATTGATAGTATTCATTGAGGGCCTACTGTGTGCAGCTCACTGTACTAGGCACTTGGGAGAGTACAACAAAAGTAAGACTGCTCTCAAGTGTCTCACTCTTCTTTTCCTGTCCTGCTCTCCCCTTCTGTCTCCTCATTCTTCTCCCTCTATCTTCTCCTCTTCCCTCACCACTGTGTCTCTCTCCCCTCTATTAATTCCCCTTTTTCTCCTTTTCTCCCTCTTTCTCTCATTTCCTCCCTCCTGACTCTTTGCCCTGTCCCTAATGTTCCATATCCTCAACACTTTCCCCTCCTTCAACCTTGTGATCCATATGTCAAGATGGCAAACCTGAATATGACCTATGAACCTTATTCAACATCAAATGGAAGGACAAGAATACCACCCATGAGGTCTTGGAATGCCATCAGCACACCAGCATCATGGTAATGCTCACAACAAAACAACTTAGCTGGGCAGAACACTTGAGGAAAAAAATAACATCAGGAAACCCTAGAAGCTGCTGTATGGTGGAAAAAAGGGTGTACAATCAAGCAACAAGGACAGAAAAGATGTTTTAAAAATGTAGTGAAGCACAGTCTCAAACAACATGATATAACAGTGGATTATTGGTAGACAACCACAGACCAATCTAGTGGGAAGCAATAAAGAGAGGATTGTGCTCCTTGAACAGAGGTTTCATGAAGATCAGAACACTGAGAGGCAGGCCCGAAGCAGTGACAGAGACCCTGTATGGGGCAAACTGCACCAGCACCAAAACAATCTTTATATCTCTACATTTCTAAGCTTCAGCTGGTCTTGCAACAGAGGCAGATCCTTATGCCAAAGTACTTTTAGTGTGGGTCTGGGTCAACTAACCAGAAAATTTGTTTTTATTGTAGATTAGAATGTAAACTTCTTGAGGTCAGGTACTTTGTCTTTTGCTTTAATTATACACTGCAGTGCTTAGTATGATACCCTACACACAGCAAGTGCTCAATGGATACTACCAAATGAATTGTCTGTATGTCCTGAGACAAGTTGGCCCAGTTAGTATACCTCTTTTTGTAGAAATAGGTCAAGTATGGATGAATAATCTGTGGGCACAGGTCAGGTACATATGCAAATTCCAGTACCTGTGCAGTCTTTAGGCAGAAAGTCTCATGTATGCCTTGCAACCTCCATCCTGCTACTCCCCCTGAAGAGTGATAGAAGGACTAAGGAGAGAGCTGACTAAGGATAGGTTCAGAGAAAGTGACCAGAGAAAAGGGGAGACAGCCAGCCATAGAAAAGAAGGGGGATTCCAGTGAAGAAGGAGTCGGGGAGAGGTTTGAGAGGGAGACCAGCAGACATGGGATTCCTATGGCCAGGTCTTTATTAAGTTCTCTGTGGTCTCCTTTGATGTCAGGGGTTTCTTCTCCCTCTATTCCCTTCTCCTCCATTCTCCTGCCCATCCTTCCCCACTGTCTCTGATCACCTGAAACAGGTTTTTGACTTACAGAAGCTGATTTTGGCATGACATGGATGAGAGAAGGCTGGTAAGCTTTATTTTAAAAGAAAAGCCCAAAAGTATTGAAGAAGGAAAAGATGTGAGAAGGAATGAGAATAGTTCAGTCAGAAAGGAATGGTTTCAAAAGAGTACATGGAGAGGTGGGGGTTAAAGAGTAGAATGTAGAATTCAAGCTAAGAGAGAAAGAGATAACGGAGAAAGAGAGGGATGGCTAAAGATGAAGAAAGCTGACACCTGATGCTGTTCTTCTTTCCTGTACCTTTATATGAAAGTTTAAACACTCTTATAAGGGAACAATTCAGAAAAAGGCAACAGAACCATCAAAGAATGTTTATATGCATTATATTCAAGGCTAGAATTATGAAGAACTACAGATTTAGTGCCAATCACACATGGGTAAAGCAAACATTGAAGAGGGGAGGCATTTTATCACTGTCCTATTTTTTTGCCATTTTCTTAAAATATTGAATGAAATCAGAAAAGCATCAGTAAATTCTTGTCACTTAATATACAGCTATATTTTCATGATATTGCAACATATCATGGTGGGTCATACTGTGTTATAAATTTTGAAGTATTGCATCAAAGAGATAAAAGCTTAAGCTAATAAATAGTTAGATCAACTCATTTCCCAACAAGGTAATTTCATCTACAAAGGGAGGCAGAAGAGAGTTGCCATGAAGCACAGCGTATGCAGCTTGCTCACCGGCAGCTTGCACAAATGGCGTTCCAGATGTATATCTGTTCAAGGCAGCCCAAGGCAACGATTTTGATCATTTCTAATGTGATAAAATGCTGCAGGGAAAGTGTGCAGAAACGTGTTTACGTCAGGCCTTAATTAAACTGTTGTTCACTTCCAAAGAACCTTAGGAAACACTAATGAGACATGAGTTTTGGCAATTTTCTCATCAAAGCAAAGACCCTCTTCTTCAGCCTGTCAACCAAGTAGCTCCCCTGATAAATGTCACATGGTACTCCAATCAGCTTGCCACCTGTTAGTAGAACTTCACAGGAGTCAACTAGCAATCTAGGGCAAGTTCAAACATCTACCTTAACACCTGCCTATCTTGGACACCTGCTCAATTTTCACATATAGTGCAGCAATATGTTAGTGTGTTTTTTTTTCAATAAGCTGGTAGAGGGTTAGTTTGCAAATCAGATTTATACAGCTCAAAATATAAGAGCCTTTCTTATTAAAAAAAAATCCCAAATCATATATATTGAATCCCACCTTTGTAATATCTCTCCTGGTTTCCAATTTTTACAAACACAAGAGTTCTTGAATTTCTGATAAATAGCATTTTCAAAATACCAATACATTAAATATGTCAAGGCATTTCCATATGGATAAAACAATATAATTATTATTTGTTCCAAAAAAGCTATTTCTTCATATGATCTTTCATTTAGTTCAATTTCTCATGATTTTCTCTAAAGTAGAATTTCCTTTCATATTAAACCTGTTAACATTTCTAATATATTACCATGACGAGTTTCACTGTGCAATTACAAGTTTCTCAATAAATTCAGATAAGAATACAAAGTTATTGATGTATGTAGCTAATTTTCACAAGTCCACAGCCAAGGCATTATTCTACTTTTATCAAGTGCTTTGAATTTTCATTCATTCATTTCAATCATTATTAAAACATTCTGCCTTTTTTTCTTATATGGCAGATACTGAACACTTTTTGCTAACTTCTCCTCATAATATTCAGAACACATATCGTAAAGAAATCGGTGAAAAAACTTGTTAAATATTGCACTTACAGTCCAAAATGGAAAAGTATATAGATAGTATTTAAAAAATAGTAAATATTGAGTATAGGGACAAAGGCTGCATAGAATGGTTTAGGATTTTATGATTGTTATTACTACTACATATCGGTTTTGTTTCTTTAGCTTAGGTTTTCTTCCTTTTCTTCCTAGTGTCATAAACATTTTTTTTCCTCACATCAGTCTTCCAACACTATATGGTTTGGCTAATCAGTATAGTATATATACCTAGGAGGCTTCTCTCAGCAGTTCAGAATTCTAAGATGAATACTAATAACACCTGAGAAGCAGCATGACCAAGTGGAGGGAGCAAAGTCCTGGGAATCAGAAGGACCTGGGTTCCAATTCTGACTCTGTCACTTGTCTGCTCTGAGACCTTGGGAAAGTCACAACTTCTCTGTTACCTAATCTGTGAAATAAGGATTAAGGCTGTGGACATGGACTGTGTCCAACCCGATTAGCTTGTATCCACCCCAGCGCTTAGTACACATAGTAAGTGCTTAATGAATACCTTTAAAAAAACACCTTTGAATGAAATCACGTGGATACTGGATCCAGAAAATCTCAGCTTAGGCCCTATACCCTGAGAGGTGCCCAAAGAGGACACAAAATACATAAACTAGACTTGTGACCCTTCCTGATTGATTTAGCTAGTGTAGAAATGACATTATACTTATCTTTTTAGGTTAGTTCTATACCTTGTAAAGTTCTACTTCAACCAATTTTTCATGAGCAGAGTGTGAATGGTTTTTGTGGCAGAGGAATGTTATCTGAAAAGGATATGAGAAGCTCTGCAATTTGACAGGTGGGGCACTGACGTGCTATAATGCCAAGACGGTCTCTTCCACAGACAATGCATGATCATCAAGCTTTATGTGGCACAGTTTCCTTAATTGAGGAAACAACCTATTCTTCAGGTTGAAAGTGAGAAACAAGTATTTTTAAAGTGTAAACTTAGAGCACAGAAGTGACTAATGCTAACCTTATTACTGTACCTCGATCTCATCTATCTTGCCGCCGATCCCTTGTCCACCTCCTCCCTCTGGCCTAGAATGCCTTCCCCTTCTTCAAATCTGACAGACGATTAGTCTCCTCACGGTAAAACACTTACTGAAGGCACATCTCCTCCTAGAGGCCTTCCCTAAGGCCCCCTTTTCTCTTCTCCCACTTACTTCTGCGTTGCCCTGACTTGCTCCCTTTATTCATCCTCCCTCCCAACCCAACATCTCTTATGTACATATCTGTAATTTATTCATTCATATTGGGCTCTGTCTCCCCCTCTAGACTGTGAGATGAGGTCGTTGTGGGCAAGGAATGTGTTTGTTCATTGTTATATTGTACTCTCCCAAGCACTTAGTACAGTACTCTACACACATAAGTGTGAAATTAATATGATTGAATGAATGAATGAATGAATGAATGAATAACTCAAGGTGTGTAACCAGGACTGTTTAACTGAAGAAAGAGAGATGTCAAGGAGAAAGGAGAACAGAACACTGAAAATTGAAGGAACAAAGGGAAAGGAACAACAAGAAGAACAACAACAGCCTTGTAAGAAAAAGTGTGTGATTGGTCACATATCACTGAGGGCAAGGCCAATCACTTAAGCAGTTTGGAGTGCAGATTCAGGGATACTGAGAAGGTAGCCATTATATGAGAGAAGCACCATATAAAGAAGCAGTGTGGCTTAGTGGAAAGAGCCTGGGCTTGGGAGTCAGAGGTGGTGGGTTCTAATCCTGCCTCCACCACTTAGCTGTGTGACTTTGACCAAGTTACTTAACTTCTCTGTGCCTCAGTTACCTCATCTGTAAAATGGAGATTAAGACTGTGAGCCCCATGTGGGACAACCTTGTATCTACCCCAGTGCTTAGAACAGTGCTTGGCACATAGTAAGCGCTTAACAAATATCATTATTATTATCATTATATGCTCTTTTTCTCTATACTAGAAGCTTCTTGTGACCACCAACTCTGTTAGACTGTACTCTCCCATGTGGATTAGGAAAGTGTTCTGCAAACTGTAAGCACTCAACAAATACCAGTGATTGGGAATTAAAGTGGCTTTAAAGAACTCAATCAGTTCTCTCCCATTTACTTATCCAATCCCTTTTACTCTTACTCCCCAGTTCACCTCCTTGTTTCGCTCAGGCTAGCTTGCTCACTGTGCCTCATTCTCATCTCTCATGCTTGCTGAGAGCTTTCCCCATCTTCAAAGCCCTATTGAGAGCACATATCCTCCAGGACGACTTCCCTAAATAATCTCTAATCTCCCCTCCTTATATTTCCCAACTGGCACCTCAGCTCTTTTGTGCCATATAAGCACTTGTTACCATAACCCCCATAGCACTTACATTTCTTATATACTCTACTCCTCCTCCCAACTTTAATTTATTTGTATGTCTCCCCATCTTGACTGCAATCTCCTTGAGGGCAGGGATTGTGTATTCTAACTACTGCACTCTCTCAAGAGCTTAGTACAGTGCTCTGCAATACACATGATACATGCAATTGACTGATTTATGTGTTAGTAAATCACCCAGCGAGAGTCTGGTTAGGATGTATAGTTGGTAACAGCACACCTGAAGAAGAGAGCAGTACAATCAAGAAAAAGATGATTAAAAGGGGGGAAGTAAGGAAGGAGAAGGGAAAGTAGGAGGAAGGAGAGACAGAAGCACTGAGAGTCCAAAGTAGACCACTGAGGAATAGCATGTATGCATTAGTATGAAGTCATTGACCTAATCAACTTGTTGACCATTCACAGGTGTGAATCTGGGGTAAGGGGGTGGGGAGGATGACCCTCCTAAGCACTACTTTAGAGCAGCTGCCTACAACATTGGTGGTAGAAGGGGAAATCAACCAATCAAAATTTAGTGCTAATTATGTGCAGAGCAACTTATTATCACTTCTGGTGCCAAGCATCTGATGCATGCTGGGTAAAACCTGCTTTGGAGACTAATAGGGAGTTTGATTGGATTGTAGCAGGAGCATAGTAGACTTCTGATGAAGCTTCAAGCTTATGTAGTGGTAGTGCTCTCCATCTCGGATCCGACACTGTAAGCAGTTACACCAGCATCAGTTATGGGCCGAGCTCAACAGTGAATAGGAAGACTTGATTCCAAATGAAGTCTCTGAAAAATGTGATTCTCCTAGCACTGTACCTATGGTCGCCCCTACAGAATTGCCCGCGGTGGGACATGACAGCAAACTCAAAAAACTGCCGTATGGTGCTCTGGAAAGAAGTAAATGAAACATGGGGGACAGAGACGATAAGGAAGCAATAAAGTGAAGTCTTACACAACATGCCATTAATGCTGAAAACTGGGACACAGGAAGTATAGTGAACTGTACTGCAATCAACAGATGAGTGGTTATTTTTAATCAGAAGCAGAAGACTTTGAGTCAAAAATGTAAAAACAAAAACAGCACCAGGCCCTAAAAAAACACAATAGCACAACAAAAGATAATCTTTGTGCACAGTGTAGTGTTAAATTTGAGTCCTTCATTGGACTTCATACACACACACACACACACACACACACACACACACACACTCTCTCTCTCTCTCTCTCTCTCTCTCACAAAATCCAACCACATTGTGTGTATCCTGGAATGAACGTAAGAATGACAGAATCTTCAAGGAGCACAGAGAATTTAAGTGACTTGCCCAAGATCACACAACAAGCTATCAGCAGAGCTGGGATTAGAACCAAGGTCCTCTGACTCCCAGGCCCATGTTCTTTCCACTTGGCCAGGCTAATTCTTATTTTCAATATTAATACAGACCATGTTTAGGAGGACCACAACATCCTTTTTGATCTTTGGCATTTTCAGCAGGGGATGATAGAAAATGACCAGAGTTTTGGTGGACAATAATTCAAAACACCATTGCTTTCTGATTTATTCATACTGGTTCTGCTAAACATTGTGAATTCTCAAAAATATCCAGTGAGAACCCTAATAGGGAGCCTGAACAAGAAGAACTAACAGAACAAATTTATTGACTTCAGGAGTTACCATATATATCAAATTAGCCTTTTCTAAACAAGGGATAGATATAAACTGAAGTAGATTAGGTAATCTACCTAATTCTAATAACCTTACCTAGACGAGTAGTGTCTTTATCTAGACTACTATCTTGGACTACGAAAGATAGTTGAGAAGCAGAATGCCTTGATGGATAGAGCATGGGCTTGGTAGTCAGAAAGAAATGGGTTCTAATTCCAGCTCTGCCACTTGTCTGCTGTGTGTCCTTGGGAGAGTCACTCTGTGCCTCAGTTATCTCAACCAGTAATTGTGAACTGGACTGTGTCCAACCTGATTAGCTTGTATCTACCAGTGCTTGACACATAGTAAGCACTTAACAAATGCCATTATTATCATTATTAGTTAAAAGCCCAAGAGCAAGGTAAAGCAAGTAAGTCCCAGGAAAGGGAAACATGCAGTTAGACAGAGAGAAATGAACCCATAAGTCCCAAACTTCAGTAGTGTTACAGTGCCATCTCCCACTGAGGACACTCTTCCAATGAAGAGGTCCCAGTAAGACAGGCAGAAAATGAGAGTGGCAGCTGGAAATTCACTCTTTAGGTACTTCACTGCACAATATTGAGGGTGAATAGACACTCGCCCTGAGCAGGAATGCTGTGCTTAGTGCAGGGAAAGATAGTTGGGGTTTTACTAATAAATCCTCTGCATAAGGATTCCCCCAAGGTTTTATCTAGCCCCTTTTTCCTGCCTACCTGAGTGGGAGAATAGAACTCATCATTATTATCAATTGCTGGCACATCAGAGTGAGAAATGAGCCTATCTTGAGTTAAAATCAAATCCTCATTGGCAGTTCCAACATTTTATTTTGTTAAATGAAAGTACTGTAATTATTTGAAATCAAATTGGCTTAAGACAAAATGTAATTTCTTCCTAGTCATCCTCTTATTCTTGATTCTTAAAAATAAAGTGTGTAAACTCTTGCACACAAAGCAATTTACCACACTCCAAGTTCACCAAAAAAAACCCCTAAAAACTATAGCAAAAGTATGGATGTAATTCTATAACAGTAGCCTGCTGATGATATCATCTGAGCCTAAAGTAAGTAGCCACCATGATTTTTTTTAATTTTAATCTACAATAAAATGATTTGAACATATGGCAAGTTAATCTGAAATCTTGAAATCAGTTTTTTATATAACAAACATTGTAATGTTTCCATCAGAAGAGTGTCAGAAGGCCTGCAAGTCAGAAGGATGTGGGTTCTAATCCTGACTCAGCCACTTGTCTGCTGTGTGACCTTGGGCAAGTCACTTAACCTCTTTGTGCCTCAGTAACCTCATCTGTAAATGGGGGACTAAGACTGTGAACCCCATGTGGGACTGATTGACTTGTCTACCCCAGTACTTAGTACAGTGCCTGACATATAATAAGCGCTTAATGAATACCATTTAAAAAAAAAAGTGAAAATTTCTATTCTGAGCACTAGATCCGTGCTGGGATTTTAAAATCCAGATCTCCTCTTTAGAACATTGCAGCATTCTGTTCTTCAATAACCCAAACCATTCTCAAAATAATAGTATAAATACTGTACAGTAAACCGGCAAAAAAAATCATCTTGGGCAGCTACCCTCGAACACTCTAACACATTGGTACAGGTCTTCATCCAAAACATCCCTCAATATGAAAGGCGGTCTAGGCTCCACATTCAACTGAAAGAAAGCAAAAGCTCAAACTCCTTTGAAGCTCACCAGGGCACCATACTGAGACATGACCATTTCTTCAATAGTGAAGAACATCATTAGAGAATCAATACTTGATACATGAATGCTGCTTTTTTTAAAAAAAATTTCAAAACATCATTTTCCATTTCAAGATTGAGATTTCATTTCAACAGCCACAGAATGAGTTGAAGGAAACCAAATTTTTAAATTACCAAAAATTGTGCAGGAGTTAGATTGTATTGTAGTCTTAAATAGTCAAAATATTAAGATTCTAATGCCTCAAGGGGAAAAGCTCTTGGCCCAGGAAACATATTAGTGCTAAGAATCCAAAAGCTTTAGACTATAAAATAAAATCAATATGGTAACCTTAACTGTAAGAGTCAGAAAAATACTGGAAGAGTTCTAATTTAACAAGATTACAGATGAGTTCTGAGAGGAGATCATTTGGGGGAAAGCCATACATTTAGAATTATTTATGCTATGAGACATCTCCAGGTTTTCAATTGTTACTAATGCTATTATTATCCATGCTGCTAGTGGGTAGGGGTGATTTAACTGATATGCTACTTCAGTGGATTTACAGGAAAGTCTGAGCAATGATCTGGAACTTTCATCAAATAAAATCATTACTCTGAGATTCAAAACAAAAACTGTTGGGAACAATTACAATTTGATGTGGTTAGTGCAATAGAGGAAAAAAAAGAAAATGTTAAAGTCATCAGTTCAGTTTTTCCATATAAATACCGTTATATTTTATAATATGCATTTTCTTTTAAAGAATAAAATTGGTCAAGAATAGGTAAGAATTATTAGGTTTAGCTGAGCCTAACTCTATATTTATCTTCCCACAAGTGCAAATGAAAAAAGAAGAGAATACTGTCAAAGAAATAAATATTCCAATCAATAGTTATGTTAATCATGCAAAACTGATCAGCAACAAAACTTCTATTTTGTAATGGGTCAATTACATTCGAGAGATAATGTCAACAAAACCGATTACTGTCACAGAATAATTGTCTCATATTGCTACATCTCTCATCTTTTATGGAAAATAAATATTGCAGTCAGATTAAGTCATTTATTTTCCAAATAGCAGACACTGATCCCATGACACGGTTCTTTTACAATAACTCAATCTCTACCAATCATTTGTTATAGCAGAAAAGTACAGGACCCGGCTTGAATTTGTTAGATATTCACATTCCTCAGGTACGAGGCCACATGCTTCCTAGCATAGAAGGAGTTCTGTGATGTGGAATTACTCAAATGGGGTTCTTTTAAATGCAAATGTATTTTTTTTAAATTACTGAACAGAAGTATTACTTGCAATTATAGAAAATTAAAAGCCAATATGATTTAGTTAGCTTTATTTTTCATTTTTCATAGTCTAAGAGTAATTAAAAAAAAACTTGAGGCTCAGGAATTTGGTATCTTCTAATGTTTTTTACCTAAACCAATTTTTATCACCATGGTCAATTAGCATATATTGGGCAAAGTCTTAGAAATAGCTACAGCTTAGAATGAATTTGCTCTAAACCAAATGAAATATCCCTATGATTATATTATGGGGACCTTCAGTATTAATAAAAGCTTTGAAAGGCTGCCATCAGGCAGCAAGACATACGATCTACTAATCCTGAACTGCTGCATACTGCCTTTTTCTTATGTCATGCATCTAGAATGTTGATCATGTATGACCTACTATATAATCAGGTACTTTTTTGTACCTTTTAGGAATTGATAGGGTCATCTGGTGTTATGAAGGCAAGATTAGCTTCATACCAAGAACCTCAGAATGCTCAGCAATTTTTGGTTCTGTCACTTTTTTCATGGCATTTGTTAAGCACTTATTATGTGTCCAACACTGTTCTAAGCACAGATTTTTCAATCTAATTCTCCATCAAGCCAGCAACCAGAATGTATATATGTAAATATATACATATATACACAATTGTTTAAAATTTTGCTACATTTTCAAGCTTTCTATCTATTCTATTCTTGATGAACCATGTCTCAACTTCAATCATTATGGCTATTAGAATAGAACAATATGAATAGACCATTTTTCTGTTAGAATACATGTCTGTATTCAGCATATTCAAACTGCTTTAAGAAATACTAATTTTGATCAGAAGATGTGATAGATCAAAATAAATGTTCAGTAAACATGAGAGACGGCATAATGTAGTCTGGTTCTGAAGTTGGATGTTTCTGCCAGGATCTTTTCCTCTGTGAATAGGTGCATCTGAACACAGTATTACATAAGCAGCAATCCTTTCCTTGCTGCATACATGTATACAGTACTAGTAGCAGTAATAGCAAAAGCAATGGTATTTATTAAGAACTTAAAATATGAGAGCACACAGGAGAAAAAATACATATTCATTGATTTATATATGGTTCCTGGCCCACAGAGGGGCTCACAGTCTAAAGTGGGCATGGCAGATACACTAGGTTAGGTAACACGATAAATTCAACAACAAAAACATCTGCCAGAAAAAACAGCAGTACATTACTGCTGAGAAATAGTCCCCAGGCTCTTCCTGCTCCAGGAAGGGCCGTCCCTGGTCCCAACATTCTAAAAGTTAGGAAGGTAATCTCTGTCTGCCCTTCACTCCAATGGGGATAAGACTTCTCCCTGGCAATGGCAGCCAGAGAAGGATAGAACCAGAGGTGGACTGGTTTTTCTACCACATTAAGCTTTGGGCTGCCACTTCAGTTTAAAAAAAGCATAATTTTCACACATCAAATCACTGCGCTGCTTGCTGGGGGAGGAGCACTTCTGAATCCCCATCATCAAAAAAGGAATCTTTCCATACCGTATCCCGCTAATGACTTCTGCTATAGTGTGTTCAGATAGTTTGTGGAGGTGCAAATGGCAATTGCACAAATATATATGGTACTTTGTATTATTATTATTCAAATGTTTACTTTTTTTCTTTCCTGAACAATTGTCACCCTGTCTCCCCCTCTAGACTGTAAACTCATTATGGGCAGGGAATGTGTCTGCTAATTCTGGTGTATTGTACTCCCCCAAGCACTTAATACAGTGCTCTGCACATAGTAAGCACTCAGTAAATACGATTGACTGATTGACTCAAAATTTGCTGCTCCAAGAAAAGGCCAATAGGACCTATTATGAAACTGGATAAGACCAAATCTAGCCTATAGTTTCCTGCAGGTCCAAGGCCATATGAGCTCAGATTGGGACAGCACAAAGCAAATGAAGCCAGGCTTAAGCCTGACAGGTTCAGATAGTCCTTGCAAGCCTCTTCCTTGTGGAGCCATTTTGGATCAGGGACTGTGTTGTAGTGGTGTTGCTGCACGTGCCTGGTTTTTCTCACATACAACATTGTTCCAGTGGAGATTAGGAGGCCACTGAGATAACCTAACATGCGTGAAAACACAGGACACATGTTTGATACTGCATATGAGTGAGACCTAGGGCCACGTTAGCCCTGCTTGGGGTCTTCTATAGCTTAATCTGGAGATGTAGATGAGACAGATTGCTTCTCAGGCATTCATCCATATAGAGCCTGGAACTGAGACACACTAGGTGAGTAGGCTGCAAAACTGCAGTCTGTGCAGCAAGGGCTCAAGGTTAAAGGATATCTTTGCTTTAAAGTGGTCAGCTCGTTTCTAATTATGGTACTTCAATTGGACTCTCCACCACCGCCGTTTCCTTGAATTCCACAACTGGGTAACACTGCTAAGAGTTCGATAATGTGGCTTAAAATTGGGCTTCAGTGACTCCTTACTGCCTTTCTTTTACCTGCTTGCTTAGCTATCCTAATTCAATGCATCATTTAGCATCTACCCAAGAATCTTGAAGTTACAAGCTCTCTGTTGCATGGTGGTGTGTTAGTACAGTATCCACCACTTCAGTGCTAGTGATCCGGCATTATTCTAGGAAGTCGCCATTAATGATTCAGTCTTGGTGACACCACGTTTAATGTGTACAGGTGATTCTCTATGATACTCTGGGGGCTCTCGTGGTAGAGATGTTGCCCAACAGTAAGAAAAGCTGGATATTAGCAGTTACCCCATTGATATGCTGGCTTTACTTATTTCAATTTTCTACTTCTCTGTCAATCACTACACCATTTAACAGTGCACTGTTCAGTGAGCAGAATTCAGTGACAGTTCCTTATTACCAGTAAAAATACTAGTCTCTTGACCAATTTAAGACAGGCACGAGAATGACTGGCACCTGCAAATAAGGATGTTCTATATCTCTAAAATTTGACAGCAGTATCTATGAAAGTTTAAATATCATTATCATCAGTGGCAATTATAGAGCACCTACTGAGTGCAAAGAACTGTACTCAGTTCTTGGAAGAGTACAACAGAAGCAGGATGTCCCAGCAATCTCATTTAATTGGAAGAAATCCAGTTGGACTGCTAAAAATTTCCACCAAAGAATCAAGTTTACCTCTCACTGAGACTATGAAACATTTAAACAAAACTGGATTTTTTTCTCCTGTAAGCAAGATCAATATCCTTCCTTACAATTAACCCTTTGACTTGGGAAACTAAAAGGACTGTTTCAGTTTCTCCAGGGAAAAGCAGAGTCACTAAAATAGAATCAAGAGGAAAGACAAATTGAGGAGGGTCACAGGTTAGGACCTTTCCTTAGAATAGCCCATACTCATACACCAATGTCCACCATTCTCACTGGACACACGGGGATTAGTGGATTTACTGCACTCATTAAAGCCTCATCGGATGAGCAGAACTGATAAAAAGTTTCCAATAAAGGCTAGGAAAACCAGAAAATCAGAGACTTAGAACAAGAGTTACTATGGAAAAGACTTAGTTCAGGCAATAGAATACAAATGGTAGGGATGACTAGTACATGAGGGATATTATTCTATTCCTCATTTCTTAGGGGGCCCAGTCCTCTGCTGAAGGACAGGGATATGGGAGGATAAAGAAGCAAAGAAGAAAATAAAGATTTAACCATTTAAATTTAAGTGAGCAACTTCTGTGTATTGCAATAATAATAATAATTATGGTATTTTTAAGCGCTTACTCTATGCCAGGAACTCTTCTAAGCACTGGGGTAGATACAAGATAATCGGGGTGGATACAGTCCCTGTCCCACATGAGGCTCACAAGTCTCCATCCCCATTTTACAGATGAGGAACTGAGGCCCAGAGAAGTGAAGTGACTTTCCCAACGTCACTCAGCAGACAAGTGGAGGATCCAGGATTAGAGCCCATGACCTTCTGACTCCCAGGCCCAGGCTCTATCCACTAGGCCATTTTGCTTCTATCATGTTTAATATTATGTTTAATTTTAAAACATATATCATAAAATGGTATTAATATAATATTTAGAGTTCTACTCAAGTGAAGTTTTCATTACCAAGATATTGCAATCTACTGGGTCAGATTTCAAAGAAAAACCAGTAGGCATGGTCAGTGTACTGAATGTTCTCTAATTGCACTGAATAAGACAGCCCCTTCCCACACCGCATGATTCAACCGGAATATTACTTCATATAAACTGAGGTCTTCAATCTTACTAGAGCTCTTTTATGTACCTGTGTATTTCCCTCACATTATATAAATTGCTAGAATCAAGGATTACTTACCGTAACCTGAGTTCTCCGAAGGAGGGTAGACACGCCAGATGATGACTTTGGTAGCTGCTCCCGGATACCCCTGGACTCGTCCTTGTAAAGCTTGAGGGGCTGCCTCCCTGGATAGCAGGCAGCCTGACCAGAAAGAGGTCAGGCTCCGCCCCTCCCATGTTCCTATGGAGGCGGGCCCCTCTTCCCTCCAGTTTCCCGACAGAGCCGGAGCCCTGCCGAAGAGAGCACAAAGAGTAAAAGGCACCGCCCTCGAAAGAGGGGAGGAGGGCGGGTGTGATCATCTGGCATGTCTACACACCTTCGGAGAACTCAGGTTACGGAATGTAACCCTTGCTTCTGCAAAGGTGGGTAACAGACAAGCCAGGTGATTACTCCAGTTGGAGGTGCCAAATTTTCAGTTTGGGCTTGGGGGCAGAACTTTGAGGGGGTAGGGAAAAGAGGGAGAGGAGGGTAAAAAGGTCGGGGGCGTGGGGAAGAGGAGAGGAAAAATAAGGGAGGAAGATGGAGAGAGAAGAGGAAGCGGGAAAGGGAATAAAAGGAAGAGAGGAAGAAGAGGAGGAGGCGGAGGAGTGGGGAAGGGAGAGGAAGGGAAGAGGGTACTTACCCTCCGCTGTCGCGCCGTCCTCCTCCTCCTCCTCCTCCTCCTCCGCCGTCTCCTCCTCCTCTTCCTAATTCTCCTTTTCCCATTCCTCCTCCTCCTCATTCTCCTTTTCCTTCTCCTCCTCCTCCTCCTCCTCCTCCTTTTCATTTCCCTCCTCTTCATCCTTTACCTTCTCCTTCTCCTCCTGTTTCTCTTCCTCCTCCACAGTTGCTGATGCCAGCCAAGAGGCAGTGGCCCTGGCATTGGCACTCGATGGGCCAGCGGAGCCAGAGTCATCCATCCTGGGGTGGCCACAACTGGCGGCTTCAGACTGGGAAGCTCTGTGGCCACTGTGCAATCTCATTGGGTGAATGCTGTTGCAGTGCCTCTGGATCCCTGACACTCAACCTCACCCCTGGAACTGCCTGTGAGGTGGATGTATGAACTGTTCTCATTGGGCTCTGGAACTGGGGATTTAGGGTGCCTCTACCCTGGCCATGGAATCCAGTGGGGGACTGAGAAATCCCGCAGGCTCTAAGGCTGGGCCAGGGGTAGCAGTCTGGCAGTAGCAGGGGCAAAAAGTGGAGCGAAGGTGTTGGCTTCACCACTAACCCCTTTCCCACTCCAAGAGGTACGGCAGCTCAGCTAGGGCTGCTCACCCTGCCCAAAAATCTATGAGAGTGGAAGCGAATGGTCTCGCCCCTTCACAGTCAATTTTATCTGTGTGATAGGCCCTCCTTGGGCCATTGGAGTTCGCCCCCCTGGCTCTAGGGTTTTCTGGAGTGGCATTGAGGTTCTTGAAACAGGTGCTGTAAGATAGAGCTACCCAAACAAGGTTCTCTACTGCATTCAACTAAGGCTGATAAAAATAATGGACCTTCCAAGGAGACATGGATCAAGGCCGCTCTCCAGTGGCTGTCCTAGCCCGATGAAGTGAGGGGAAACTAGCCCTGGCAGGTGAATCCCACTCTTTCAATACAGAAATTAATGTAGTCAATTAGCTATTTTGTCAGCATTCTCTCTGAGATAGATTGTCTCATGATCAGAGTCCCAAGTACAGAATTGCTTATTATGAACCCTACATGTTTTGGAGAAATAGCTGCCTGACATCCAGGGTATAATGGGCAGCTTCCCAAGGGGGGATTTTAATTTGGTAAGAATGGAGGCAAATGATCTCTTGCTCATGTAAAGGCTCTACAAACCACCTTGAGAAGTAGAACCAGGTGGTTAAAGATCCTGGTAATGTAGGGATCAGTCACTAACATCTGTAATTCACCAGCTTACTGGGGGAGGTGGGCAACCAGAACCAAAACCTTCTGGAGAAGGATTTGAGGCCATAGCTACATAGGGGTTCATAAATAAGGCTGGCTATCCTGGGTGAGAAAAGGTGAGTGTGTGTATTACCTATAGTGGGGGTGATTCTGAATAGCAGGATACTTGAATAGGCCCTTCATGAACCAGGTTTCTGGGAGGGCAGGGAGGCGGGGAAGGGAAAACACCTCACCAACCTACCTCTTAAAAGAACATGAAAGGCAGAGATAGCCAAGAAGGGCAGCTTGTTTCAGGAGAGACAAGTATTCCAGATGGACAAGATGCTCAAACAATTCAAAGTTCCAGCACTGGGCACAAAGAAAGAATAGCATCCAGTTTCATGGATAGGTAAGCCTAGTAGGCTAATGAGATACTGGACACATGGTTTGGCACTTCCAATATGTTTCTCTCTACCCGCTCAGGAGCCAAGCTGCTAGCAACCACATCTGTGGTCCTGGATGTTAAATCTGATCTAAGTCAGGGAGACCAGAAGCTAGTTACAACCCAGTTGGGCCACTCACACCAGGCTTAGAGATCTTGCCTGGCTGAAATGGGTGGGTGGGTTGGGGGGTGGGGGTGGGGGTCCACCCAGATTATCCTTGCACTTTGGGCCCTTAGTTTTGCTGTAATCCTGAACCCTGGGGGAAGAGTATACCAGACCTGACATTTCTAAACCAGAATCAGAGCAGCACTTGTTGCTGCTGTCACTTGTCATTGTGCTTAATAATCTGGAGCAGAGTACAGCTACTTTGCAGTTCTATTCTAAGGTATGAAGATCAACTTCAGGCCTTTCCCAATGATCAAATGGCTCTCATGCAACTTTAGTATGTGGGGACCATTTGTGGAGATCCAGGACTTCTCCAATCAGTTGGTCCAGCAAACTGCCAGGAATGGTTGTTGAGCCCTTGTATGCTACTTTTGTCAGCACTCTGACCCTGGTTATGATGACAGTCCTTTTCAGAGCCATGGCACCCAACATAAAACTTCCTCCAGGATCTGTTTGAAGGAGGGACAATGGAAGAGGGGCCAACAGAACCACATCTGCTTTCCTAATTCTGCTTCTCTTAGGAGGGAGGGCCTGATTATCTTCTCCCAAAAAATGTCTTGCCCACTGAAAATGTTCCACCCTGATTTGTGGGGTAGTTAACTTCAAATAGGCAAATGTCAAGAGCTAGCTATGGTGGCCATGGCCCTGGAAGTAGTAATAATCACATCTTTGCCTGTCCTAAATTGGGGCTTGCAGGCACTGGGAGAAATCTTAATGGTATCACAGATAGCTTAAGTGGCCTTCTCCAGTCGGCATCCAGGATTTTCTCCTGGTATTTTTTTATATCAGCCAAATAGCAGGCTTATCAGCCTTCAGAATTTAGAGCACCTAATACCCTAAGTAGCAAGATTGTTTTTACTCAGGATGGAAATAAACCCCTTGACTGTGGTGTTGGGGAAATTGGAAATGTGTCAGTGTAGAGGGTCCAGTTTATCCAACTCACTGGAAAATGGGTTGCAGGGTGCCTAGTCATCTGGGAAACTTACTGCTTCCCAGAATAGGAGGACTGAGGATACACCGGGGGGCCTTCAGGCACAGCGAAACTCCTCCTGCCTGCTCCATCTTTGAACTTCTCCATAGGTAGTAGTAATATTATTTATTAAGTGCTCACTGTGTGCAAAGAACTGTGCTAATCCCTGAGATAGGCTATGCCATATATGTCTTCTGTCTTTGAGGTGTTCAAGGTAGGGATATCGGCTTCTTAGGAGATGGTGCCTGTTAGAGCTGAGCCGAGCCCAGATGTGTCTCTAACTTGGCCTATAGCAAGCAGACTGCCCAAAGGGAAAGGAAAGCACTGCTGTTTCCTTGGTAAAAACAAATAAGAGAAAGGCAGAATGTATTTCTTCCCCACCCACTACCTCTGTTTATTCAAAGGAGGTGATGGGGAGCCTGAGCAACAGAGCAAGTTCTGAAGTGGGGAGGGGGAGAGTTTACTTGTGTTCCAGTCCAATGGGACCAAGTTGCCAGAGAGCTGCCATTGCCCACACAGCATTACTGAGAAGAGAGGAGGAGAAACTCTAATTCCTTGCAATAAGCTTTTTAACCTTTACTTAGACAATGTCCCTTTTTATGCAAGATGAGATCAGGGCAGAGCAAAGCTGCCTTCCCTTACAGTAGGTGGAGGAGGCCGGGGAAGAAGCTTCCAGGGCGGAGAGAGTTTACAGAGAGGTCTCATGCCGGGCAGCCCAGGACTAGGCTGCCCAAGCTGAGCTGTTTCCTCTCCAGGAAAGAAGTGCGGGGGTGCGAGGTGGGGGGAAGAGTGTGAGGGAGAATGGTGAAGGGGCATGACCGGGGAGGGAGTCCTGTTACTGAAGGACTGGGAATCCTCCCCTAGCCCCAGGAAAGGATGCCCCAGCCAGCTGGGCTAGGGACCCTAGCTGCGTAGCTGGGGCCCAAAGCCAGAGCCCACACAGCTATAAGGTGACTTGGACTGGATAAGAGCTAACAGCTCTTATCTCAGCTCCCTTTCTTATATTTTTATGTTTGTTTATTTATTTAAAAGGTTCCCATTATTCCTAGAATCAGGAGGAGTTCTCCAAAGCCACTAAGAAGCAGAAGGATGTGGAGGTTGAATGCCATTAAGAATTTACACTAGACTAGTGGGATTTGGAGTGAGAACTCCTTTCCCCAACTTCTGTAGGGCGGAGGAGTGAATAAGAGGGGCCAGCACTTCCGTGGAGTGCTAGAGCCCATCAGGTATTTAGGGAATGATAGCCCTATCAGTCATGCCAATGGGTGGGTAGGAGGAGGGTGGAACACCCTCCACCAGCCCAGGCCTTTAGCTTACCTGAGGTGAGTCTCTGAGATCTTCAAAGCAAGGCATCAGGAGGGAAACTGGAGGGGAGAGGAGCCCGCCTCCAAAGGAACATGGGAGGGGTGGAGCTTGACCTCTTTTTGGTCAAGCAGCCTCCTGAACTGAGTTCTTCAACCTTACTAGTAATTTTTTGCACTTGTATATTTCCCTCAAAATGTGTAAAATATTAAAAGTTGGTTTGGGAGCACTATTGAGAAGGAAAATGAAAATAAGACACTGCATGTCTCCCATTTTTTTTTTGCTTGACATATTTCAAAACCAGTTTTATTAAAATGCTCTTCGATACTAAATTTTAGAGTAGGTGCAGTGCGGAGGAGTCACACTGAAACAGTAAGCTATACCGACAAAGTCATAAATAATCCAAACGTAAAAGAGAAAAATGAATTTTTAAATGTAGGGGTGAATTGAAAAGACAAGATCCCAATCTTTTCAAATGACTATTAGGCTGTGTCTAACCAAGTAAGTGATGGTACCCAAAAAATTCACAACCCCAAAAAATGTTTTGGCCCAAATTAAGCAAATATTTTAGGTGGACGGGTTTTGTTGGCTGGAGATTTCCAAAACATGGAAGCCAAATGATAATTGTAGGGCTCAATTCAATTATCAGGAAAATTTGATGTACTGATTCATGTACATCAGTGGCTCAAAGTCATCAGGGTTCTCTCTAAAATCAAAGTAAAATGTAGCAGTTTTAAGTTTTGAAAATGAACAGCTACAATTGAGTCACATTTTACTGCCCAAATATTTATTTTTTTTTAATCCTTAAGAACAAAATAAAATACATGACATTAACAATCTACAATGGAATGACTCTGATTTATTGTTTTCTTAGTAAGTCCCCTTTACACAGTGGCTTCTTATATGCATTAGAAAGTCATAAGGATCTTCAAAATTAATGTCTTTTTTTAATTCACCCCTGAGACTCAAACATACATCCTTACTCTTAATAGCATATGATTTTATATATTTCCCTAATAATTCCAGTCAACTCGATAAAAGAAAAATAACCAAGGCAACAAAATGATTTCACAAAGGAAAGGAATGACAATTTCTCTATTAATTTTCAAAAATATTTGTAATAGAACTTGATATTAGTTTCATTAAACATAATAGAAAAGGAAGCAACTTTTACAACGTGACACTTTCTGTTTAAAGGACATCTACACTTTTGCTCAACACATCAATTCCCATACAGCATTATAAGCATTACTATTATATTCCTTTCAGAATAAAATTCTGAAAGTGAAAATATGGCTTCCTTCACTGTAAACTGGCACCAAATTTTTTTAAAAAAATCTTAACCTTTGAGAATGTATTATTCTCTGAAACTGAACTCTTGAATTAACACTGCTTGTTTTTCCTCTACATTGAGTCCAATTTTCCCAGTGCATAAATTCGCTACCTGATACTCACAGGCATTTTAGGAGAAGTATTAATATATGATACTCAATAATAATACTTAATGAGTAGTATTTTCAGGCCACTAAGGAACCAGTTAGTGCACTGTGGCAATGTAGGCAGCTTTACATATTGATCACTGTCATTTTGGGTTAAAAGGTGCTACTGATGACAAAAAGATTTTAATAGAGTGTATAAGTGTGGCTGATAGACCAATATGAGATCATCAGTCTGTTCCATATAGTGTAGGCATGAACAGTGATCATGTCTGCCAACCCTATTTTAAGTGCTTAGTTACAGTGCTCTGAACTTGGTAAGCACATAATAAATACCACTGATTAACTATTTCCTCTCTGTATTAATATATTCTTTACGAACAGTACTTGACATTATTTTCATTTCTGCTTACTTGCCAGAAATGTACATCAGAGCCTTCCCAGGGCCTCTGCTCCATGACCATCATCTCATTTCTGATTGCTACATATCAAGCTCACCTGAGTTTGAGCTTCAGAGAGGGTACTAGAGGGAAGGCTTTTGAGGGGTGCAGAACGATTGGTAGGTAAGAGGAGAAAGTCTATGCTCCCCTGGAAAGGGCTGCTTTTATTCCTCCTGATGGAAGACAAGGGGAGAAGACTTCCTGGGAGGAGTGATGCGGAATAGTTTGATGGGACCCATCTACCGAGATACCATGTTAAAGAAAGATTCTTTGGACTACAAAAGACTCCACTTTTCTCTTTGTTGTTTTTTTGTTTATAGTTTTTCTGATTTTCCATGTCATTCTATGTCTTCCTGGTATCCAGGTCTTGCTTGTTTTAAACACATCAAAAATATGTCTGTTTCCATTGCTTGGCATACTCACCTTAAGCACCTATTTCCACTGATTTTAGCATAAAGCAGACTCCAAACTTTAGAGTGAATGATCTTGAGTGCTTCAGTCAACGGTTAGACTGGGGTCTTCTACTTCTACTTGCATGAATTTTAAATGTAATTAAATGTAGTGGCTCCTACCTGTTGCTCAGTTAAGCTTGGTTATTTGTGTAAATTTTTTTAACTGCCCCATCCATCCTCTTCTCACCTCCACCCATCCCTAGACTGTAGCTAGGTTATAAACTCCCTGCGGGCAGGGGATGTGTACTGTCCAAGCACTTAGTACAGTGCTCTGCACAGAGTTAACAATCAATGCTATTGTTCCTGTTTGTCCGTCTCCTCCGATTAGACTGTAAGCCTGTCAAAGGGCAGGGACTGTCTCTATTTGTTACCGATTTGTACATTCCAAGCGCTTAGTACAGTGCTCTGCACATAGTAAGTGCTCAATAAATACTATTGAATGAATGAATTGATTGATCCCTACTCATCTCGGCCCCTCCACTATTTTAAATTTCTGTCCAGAAGGCTTTCCTGCATCTCCCAACTTCTCACATACCTCATAACCCAAATCCAACTCTGTTCATGTAGCCTGTAGTAGCTAAATCTGCCCTATACAGCCTTTTTTTTTTTAACCTAGACACATCCTAGTTGCATCTGTTCCCTCCCTGCCAGCTTCCTTGTAGTCTCCCCGCTCAGGACCCCCAAACCACAGAATAGCAGCTATGGGACAAGACCAGCCTGTTGAACTGGAAGAACTGGGTTGTGGGGAGGGGAATCACAAGTATATTCTCATTCCACCTTCCAAATCCCTAGTTGTATCCTCAATCTAGCCCAAAAGCATTGAATAAGATAAACAGAACTGGACCCACCACACAGCTCTAACTCACTCCAAAGGTGATGGAGAAAAGGTCTGACACACCCATCCATACCACTGTGGAGTAGTCTAGGAATTAATTTCTCAAATTTATTTAGAAATTGATGGATTCCTAGTCTACTGGCAACATTAAATGCTTTGTTGAGGTCTAAGAAAACAGTATAGAGATCTTGGTGTACTTCATACTATTCTTGTCTGTCATGCTGCAAAAATCAAGTCTGCTGTGTTGTTTTAAGCCTGAAGCCACATTACTATTTATGTAGGGCAAAGTTGACTATAGTGTTTTCTTCAGGAATCTGTCTAGACTCCACATTAGTTTCCAGTCAGTACTCTCCCCTTTCTTTTTGAAAGTGACGATTAGAGTAATGTCTTGGAAGTCTTGTGGCATTTCCACACATTAAGGAAGAGCTCTAGTAGAGGTCTGAGGATTAGATACTATGCTTGTAAATTTCTTGAGTAACATCATCGTATCCAGGTGCTTTTCCATTTTTTTCACAGTTTTGACTAAGGACATTACTTCCTCGTAAATAGTTGCTAAAGATCATGTTACATAGGCTGGCCTTCTGAACTTTGAAGGGCCTCCTCCTCAGTGGCTGAAGGCAAGTTCATAAGAGCATTAGAGTATTTTGCCAACTAACATTCCCTCTTTGTGTGTGATAAGGATGGTTCAATATGTACTCTTTAGCAGTGCCATGATAACATTTAAGGGGCCATTTATCTCATTTATTTAGAGATAAATAAAAATCCTTTATTTGGTGGTGGTCAACATATCTCTAGATCTCTTCAGCTTTGACTACTAGTTGAATGTGTTTCTTACCTTGATCTGAAGGATGTCCCATGGCAGGTTTCTGAAGGCCTCCAATTTGGTATAGTTATGAGGTGCTGCAAGTTTTATGGTGGGGTTTTTTTGGTGCATGTATTATTTTCATCTATAGTTTGTTTTCCTCATAATGAGTTTTGATGGTGTGTTTTAGTTATGCACAATCTTGACCCTCACTTATTAACATTTATCAGCATGGTCCTGGTGAACAAGCTTTGAGCCTGGTGAACTGGGCAATTTTTAGGGTACCTTTTCCTAGGCATTCTTCAAAGTGAGCAGTGCATTCTCCAATAGTAAATTCCTTGTGGGCGGGGACTATGCCTTTGTTTCTGTGGTAGTTTCCCAAGCACTTAGCATGCACTATGCCCAGTGTGAGCTCAATAAATACCAATACTACTACTATTAATATTACTACTACTTCAGTCAGATGCCCATATTATCACTGAACTCCACTACTGCTTAATCAGTAATCGAAAGGTGAATATCTCAAGCCATCTATGTGCATGGGACCTTTGTTATCCCACCATTAATAGGACATGAACTTGAGTTGTTTTTCAAAATGATGGTGATGGTCCAATTTCATCAACCAGTCCACATGTAACCTAAAGCCCTATGTAAGTAGACAGCTCCAAATTGGCTCTCAAGTTGCTGAAGAGTAAGCAGTATCATTTGACAGCATCTTTGGTGTCTGAATAACCCTATTCAGGAATGCACTAATCACACTGATTGGATAATGGGCTAGAAATTATGCCCTGCTGTATTTTCACATGCTCGATCTGCATGAAGCTGTCTTTTCATTGACATCTCATTATTAGGATCACCTTCAAATAAAGGCAGCTTAACATACAGACACATATAACGTCTACAGCAATGCCCTCAATGGCCATAAGTCAACCAAAAGAGTTGATGATCCTCCCAAAGTGCCGAACTACCTAGGAATAAACTGGGAGGATTTTAGTTTTCTTTTTCTCAAATTTATTTGCCCCATTCAATTTCATTACAGCAATATGGTTGCTGTTCATCAAGCAAATACAAGATACAGGGGGGTCTGTAAATGCACAGACCCAAAGTTTAGAGTTTTTTTTTTAAAAAAATAATAATGGAGTTAGAAAAGGTACAATATGTGAAAAGTGGTAAATAGTGGGAGTGATGGGTTATATTCTGTTCAGACCATTTACATATTCCTTTTAGAGAACTAAACTGCCAACCTTACCTTAGTCAAATCCCGGGCTTGAGCTTTGACTCCTCAAAGCTGTAAAAAAACTAATGACATCTTGGTCTTGAACATAGCTACTTAAACTTTGACCCAGTCTGTCTTTTTGATGATTTCAAACATTTCAAAATCTTCAACACACCAATAGTTAAACTACATTACTATGACTGCGGTGTGACAAAGTTTGCTTTTGTTTCCTAACCTATTATTTAGTATTAGCACAATTATTGCATAAGCCCTTAACATTGCTACATTCTGGTTTTTCATCAACTATCACAAAAAATAAGGAGGGAACAGTGACAAATTCCGCATCTTAAAGCTATCACATTCCCACACTACCTCATAACTATTCTCAACTTTCTGGTCAAAAAGAAAACTCAGGCAATACTTTCACACCCCAGAGCCAATTTCAGAACTAGAGACCTGGTTACTGAAAATATAACACAAGATAGTAGATGAAAATTCGGTTTATGAATAGAACTAACCAAATTTTCTATTAAAATCTAATCAAAAAGAAAGCTACCTGAATGATCACTGTTTAAAAATGCTTTCTGTGCTTGATTTCTTCATAAAATTTTAAATTAAGGAGGCCTCCCTTTTTTCTATCATCACATTAAAATACAGTATGGAGAAAAATTAATATTACAGGTGATTCTTCTGCTTCATTTAAAAGAAACCAAACCAGTAACTAATTGGAAGGAAAAAGTGACTGAAACCAAATGATCTGGAACCTAAAACTGTTGCAGTGTGTCTGAGCCCCAAAAGCCACAGTTGATGTAAACATATCATGCAAGCAAACTGCTTTTTATTAAGCAGCAAGTAATGAATGAAATTTAGGGGAAATCAGTAACTCCCTTTTTATGAGGAAAAATATTTCAGGCTCAACAAGAAAAATACACACAAAAACAAACAACCAACAAGAAAACAAGAGAAGGAAATGTTTCAAAAGATTATGTTTCAAATGAGAAAAAATTATGAACATTTAGAAAGCAATCATTAAAGAAGAAAAAAAAGTGGAAAAGACTAAGTTCCAAGAAAAAAAGTTTAGAGCAATGAAAGATCTGTTCCCCAAAAAGTCAACTGGAATTTTCAGTGTGAAGGTTGATTAGCAACGTAAAAAGGACATGAGCAGTAGAACAAGAGTGGGTCTTGAACAGGTAACTAATTCTGCTCCATAATTTCTTTCAAAAACTGTACCCTATAGTTTTGAAGTTGCCTCCAGAAATCATGAAAGGGTCCCCTAAGTCTATGGCTGACAACTTCCTGAACTAGATTTCCACTCTTTTAAAAATTTCAACAATAATTTCATTGGTAATAGCCCTACTCTCCAGTCTCCAGATCCTAGGATTGCAGCAATACATCCCCAGATGCCATGGAAAGGAGAGCAAACTACCTGCTACCTCCTTGATTCTCTGATTGAAGAAGGCTAAGGGACTGGTTGGAGGGGACAGTCTGTTCTCTTACTCCTCATGTCCCTGCCAAAGTGGCTCTCAGCTCATTGTTGTGGTAGTCCAGAAGAGCAAAATTACAGATGTCACGTTGGTGGATGAATAACCATCATCATAAGCCAAAGCCTCAGATCCAAGACATAACATTAAATGTCCTTGCGTGCCATTGATGGCAAGCCCTGCACATCAGTGCTTCATATCATCAGTGCATAAACAGAGATAGCTTAGAGGGGGTATACATTTTCATCTTCATCCCACCAAATGACTACAGATTTATGACTCTACAAATTTATGACTGCCTATTATCTCCCTGCTTGGGGGAAAGTGTCAGGTCAAAGTAAAAGACAATTTCGCTGAAACTGCCAGCATTTTGATATTTGAATTTGAAAAGAGAAAGATTCCCCTGATTAAATTTTCATTTTCCATAGTTAATGATCCCTCTTTAATTGTGAAAAGATGTGGACACACCCTATTTTTACTGTCTCTCACACACACAAAAGAATGTGATTTAGACATACAAATACAAACACTGTTGTAGTCCAATTGTTTTGATTTTTAAAAGCCATATCTTTTTCCTAGAGCTGTCTTAAAAGCCTCTTTAGTTAGGAACAAAAATGATACAACCTGGATTCTAAATTAGTATTTCATCTGTAACAATCCATGTCATGAGAACAGGGTAAAAGGTGACTAAATCATAGAATCTAGAGAAAGAGGGTTTGACAAGTGCATTTTTAAAAATTCCATTGAAAATATGTGTATTTTATCAAATTTTTACCCTTTGAAAGCATCAAAGTAATCCAAACCTTTCACAGATTTCAACATCACTTAACATTAAAGATACTCGGGTGGTTGTTCTTTACCTTTACTGAAACATATATACCTCATCTACATCACTAGAGAGCAAGCTCCTTGAGAGCAGAGACTGTGCCTATTTTTTAAAGTGTGCCTCTAGGTGTTAACCATAAAGCAGTTGTACCTTGTGTGTGCTAAATGAATGCTAGTTGATTATTGTCACCAACACTTTAGTATAAAATCATCTGCATATTACTCACCTTGATCTCTTTCATGCCATGTCCGACTGCCAGGAGCTGGTGAATTTGGAGACGGATAAAAGTCTCCTGTAGGACTTGGTTCCATATTTTCATCTATGGAGATCGTTTTGGGTCTTTTGCTGTCAAAATATAGCAGTTGTTAACGGAATATTTGGTGGGTGAACGGATGTAAATAATTAACATTTCTGATACTGTGGTTCTAAAACTACAAAAAGAATATGAAAAAAAGGAATCATTCTTTGCCTCAGGTCTCTTCGAAGCCTCCTGAAATAATAATATATTTTCAGGTGATATATAATAGTATTAGCCATTTTTGGGTTTGTACACTAAATGTCAATGTAAAATTTGTGGTAACTATTTTAAGACTTTTCTAGGCTACTTACAATAGCATTGAATAACAGAGAAAAAGCCTGAATCAAATATGGAATATGCTACTAGTATTCTAGCTTGAATGAGATAACTCCCTGTCCTTTGCCCATTAAATCCAAACATTGATCTTCTGCTCAGCTAGAACATAGGACTCGGTGAAATGTAACACAACTACTATTAAGGATGCATTCCAGACTGGATAGTTCCTATTCTCCAGGAAGCATTAAAAAGGATTAGAGTAGTTTTGCAGTTCTTCCCCTGTCCCCCCCTCTGCCCCCCACAATGTACCGCCCCAAGTTACAATATCTCCCCTCGAGTTTATCAGGAATCTAGAATGTTTCGTCGAACTACCCCATCACCTTTAAGGTGATCACAATTATACCTGTACGACTATACAGGGCTCTTTTTCATTATGGTGGAGCTTCCAGCTTTTCATCACATCCCAATCATAAAAATGATCGTCTTCTTCAGCCAGTGGCAGAGAAAGTTGTGACGCTACTCATTTTTGAAAACTCTTTGATAAGTCAAAATTAAAAACTTTTATCAAGATCAATAAACATTCTCAAACAGTATTCTCTTTTAGACATTGCTGGTATGCTAAAAAGACACCAAAATCAAAAAATGAATCCCTACAGACAAAACCTTTTCTTAATGCAGTTACCTGCTTGGTGGAGAGGATAGGGACCTCTGTAAATTTACACCAGAGTTCATGTCATGATAATATGGCTGGCTCGGAATCTCTCCAATTGGGAAGTTCACCCCAGTTCCCTGGGTTATAGGTGCTGAAGAGAAAAACATGAATAAGTTTTAGAAATGACATCTAAATCTAGTATCTGATCTTCATAAACATATAGAGCTGCTTTGCAAGTACAGCCATTCCTACTACAATATGAGAGCTGTATCTGGGGAAAAAAACATGTAAACCAAAATCAAGCATGGTTTCAAAAGTAAATAAGAGATTAGGGGAAAGATGGTTAGGAAATATTTGACACAGGACACAGAGGGGATCAACAACTTTTGGGCTCCTGCTTCTAAAACATTTGCTTTCTGGATATAAACACTGCATCAGTTCCTTAGCATTTAACAGTTTAAAGTTTGCTGTTTCCAGGAAACATATGGTTTGGTGAACTTAAAGTATTTACAATGAGTTCACTATACAATGCTAATAAACTGATACAATGTTTCAAATACAGAATCACAATGCCACCCTATGTGGAAATATTCCTTTGCACAGCCGCATCACGTTATGGAGAATTCATGGATGTGTTACACCACTATGTTCCTCTATTCTTCATCTGCATTCTATTCAGATTGCACCCTAATATCTCATGTCATTGCAGGAGTGATTCTATGTACACTATTATTAGCCTATAATAATTGTTTCAATAACCTACCTTTTTCAAGGAAATACAATAGTAATACAATGTACTGAATTAACTTTCTTTTACTGCTTTCTGGTAAATAATCTAGAGCTCAGATTGCCTATTTGCAAGATCAGGAAAAGGGACCACATATTTTGAAACAAAATTCAATAAACAAATACAAATGAGTTACCTTTTTAAACACTACTTCAGAAGGTCTTAGGGATGTGGAAGGGATTTTTTTTGTCTTTCATATATTCTCATTACATTACTATTGACAACAGGCAAACTGACATTATCTTTAAAATTAAAAAAAACCCACCCTTCATTCATTCATTCATTCAATAGTATTTATTGAGCGCTTACTATGTGCAGAGCACTGTACTAAGCGCTTGGAATGAACAAGTCGGCAACAGATAGAGACAGTCCCTGCTGTTTGACGGGCTTACAGTCTAATTGGGGGAGACAGACAGACAAGAACAATGGCAATAAAACAAGAACAATGAAGTCTCTTCTCATAGAAGGTTACATTGAGGGTCAGAGAGTGCGGAGAAGAAGAATATAAAATGAATTTATACTGAATATCCTTTATTTTCTACTTAAAGATCCCAAACAAAAAAATGCACATGTAACATAGTAATAACTGAAGTTGTATCTGCCTTTAAACATCAATACCCTGTATCTACCCCAGCGCTTAGAACAGTTCTCTGCACATAGTAAGCGCTTAACAAATACCAAATACCATAATTATTATTATCAATACACCTATTGTTTTCTCTATGGAATACTTTAGTCTTCTTTTATGTTTCAAGAATAATTGTATGCTCTATAATACTATGTCTCGAGGTTTTAATTCTTTCGACAGCTAAAGTACAGCATTATTTGTTGTGGCTTAAGGTATACTGGAGGTTAACACATACAAGGTAAGAAATCCCAAGGTAAACATGTGCAATTAGGATTATTATTAGCACTTCACTGCCTGTAACTCATGAAGCAGTTCAGGAAAATGAACTTTCTTTCTGATAGCAGACGGTTTACAAATTTAAAAATGTGAGCACTTTTGGGTGGAAACTAGCATGAATTTGATTTCAGAAAGCTTTGAGATAATATCCAATATCTTAAACTAAATTAATGACTTTGGAACTTTCATTAGTTACACCTACTACTAATCAATCAATGGTAATCACTGAGTGCTTCCTATGTGCACATCAATTCAACCCAAGATATGGAAGGGGTGGGAAGAGATATACAGGTATATATCCAGGATATGCGTGTAATATGTTTTTGAACATGCAGATGTATTGCAAATGGATGTATCTTCAGGTACATTTTTCCCATAGACTCATGTGCAATTTGTTAGGTTCTGTTGCAGAACCAGATCCAAAATTAACTACTAGCCAAAATACAGGCAAGTGAAAATGACACTGCAGTTCAACCCTCCACTTGTCCTGTCCCCTCCAATAGTTCTAGGATTTTCTTTACTGCTGTGAACTCCAAACATGCTCTCCTCCACCCCACCTAGTATTTATTTTTATTTTGGTAAATTAGGAACTTGTGCGGCTACTGCTCAAGCTATGTGTCACTGTCATTGGCAGCAGGAGGGAACAGGAAAATGTCATGTGGTCAGAAGTCTTGGTCATGGTCCCCTCTCCTTGCCCCAAATAGAAGAGAGACACAGCAGTTTGGATCTGACTACATCATTTCTGTACGCCATTTGTACCCTACTATCCCCCAGTGGGGGCCCAAGATCCATCCGCTCAGAAGCTGCTCCCCAGGGTCTGCTTGAGTTGATCTCCTGTTTCCAGCTTCCAGGGCCCCCAGGAGCTCTGAACCTGTATCACCCTGGGCACACATCCCCTTCCTAGGCCCCATCTGCTGGTGTTGGGGTCTTGTTCATGCTCTTTGACTGGGTCAAACCTTCCTTGTTACATACATATCGAGCTGCCTCTCTGTTCTCTCTGCACTGGAGCAGCCCTGCCCCGTCACCACGGAGACCAGGCATGGTTCAGTTCAGAGGCCATCACCAATAATGGAGGTGGTGGCTCCCTAGTGGGGGAGGGGGAGTGAGTGGATGTCAGCCAGCTGCACCAGACTGGCATTCTGGATGACTCAATGGTTCAGGAGAATTTACAGCAGCCACAACACCTTGGGAAATTCTACTAGGAGTTAGAGCTAGATACATGTGGAGGGCAGTAGATTGAAGATGTTAGAGAATAGAGTGAAAGATCACAGCTAGATAGAACCAATCAATTTATGGTATTTATTGAGCACTTACTATGTGCAGAGCAATGTACTAAGTGCTTGGGAGAGTACTCAAGTCAGCTGCCTCCTCCATTGAAAGGAGACAGGCCAGGATCCACTCCATCTGGAGGTGTCCGAGAAGGGATTCTGGTATTCATTCATTCAGTCAGTCAGTCAGTCATATTTATTGAGCACTTACTGTGTACAAAGCACTCTACTAAGCGTTTGGGAGAGTACAATACAACAACAAACAGATTCCCTGCCCACAACGAGCTCACAGTCTAGAGTTGGAGACAGATATTAATATACATAAATAAATTACAGATATATACACTTGTGCTGTGGGGCTGGGAGGGAGACTGAATGAAGGGAGCAAGTAAGGATGATGCAGAATGGAGTGGGAGAAGAAGAAAGGAGGACATAGTCAGGGAAGGCTTCTTGGAAGAGATGTGCCTTCAATAAGGCTTTGAAGTGGGGGAGAGCAATTATCTGTCTGATATGAGGAGGGAAGGCATTCCAGGCCAGAGGCAGGATGTGGGCAAGAGATCGGCAGCAAGATAGATGAAATCAAGTTACAGTGAGAAGGTTAGCATTTGAGGAACAAAGTGTGTGGGCTGGGTTGTAGAAGGAGACTAGGGAGGTGAGGTAATAATAATTATAATGATAATTATAGTATTTGTTAAGCCCTTGCTATGTGCCAGGCATTCTACTAAACTCTGGGGTGGATGCAAGCAAATCGGGTTGGACAGTCCTGTCCCACATGGGACTCACAGTCTTAATCCCCATTTTACAGATGAGGGAACTGAGGCCAAGAGAAGTGAAGTGACTTGCCCAATGTCACACAGCAGAGAAGTGGTGGAGCTGGGATTAGAAACCATAATTCCAACTCTCAGGTCCATATTCTATCCACTACACCATACTGCTTCTCCTAAGGAGAAGACGAGGTGATTGAATGCTTTAAAGCCAATGGTGAGGATTCTTTGTTTGATGCGGAGATGGATGGGCAACCACTGGAGTTTCTTGAGGAGTGGGGAAACATGACCCGAATGTCTTAGAAGGAAAATGACCCAGGCAGCAAAGAGGAGTATGGGCTGGAGTGGGGAGAGTCAGAAGGCAGGGAGGTCAGCAAGGAAGCTGATACAATAATCAAGGCGGGATAGGATAAGTGCTTGTATTAATGTGGTAGTAGTTTGGATGGAGAGGAAGGGGAGGATGTTAGCGGTACTGTGAAGGTAGAACCAACAGGATTGATTTAGTGATGGCTTGAATATGTGGGTTATTGACAGAGAGGAGTCAAGGATAATGCCAAGGTTACAGGCTTGTGAGACAGGAAGGATGGTGGTGCCATCAATAGTGATGGGGAAATGAGTGGGAGGACAGGGTTTGGGTGAGAAGATAAGTTCAGTTTTAGCCATATTAAGTTTGCTGGCAGTAGGAGATGGGGCTTTACCAAGGATCGAGGGATATTCAGGCGAGAGTGGCAATGAGTTTGGGACATGAAGGGAAGGAAAACTGCTTGGAACAGAGAGATTGGAAATGGAGCAATATAAAGGAAGAGGAGGTGGGGAGAAAATTGGCTTAACAGCTGTGATTGGAGGTAATTTCAGGGGCAGGTTCTATGGATTCTGAGGTACTTCAGCAATTAGTGTATAATGTATACCTGGACTTTTCGGTTCCGTGGGGTCTACGTAAGCTGGGGTATGCCCATACATACTTCAGTGCTAGGCCAGAATAATGGAGTTTATATACATAGGGCATTCAATCAGTGATATTTATTGAGCACTTATTGTGTACAGAGCACTGTACTATGTGCTTGGGAGAGTACATCAGAGTTAGAAATATGATCCTGCATCCAGGAATTTACAGTTCAGAGAGGGAGACAAATATTAAATTACAGATAGTGGAAACAACTGAATATAAAGATATGAACCTAAGGTATTAAAAAACACAGACTGTATCACAGATTGATTTATGTAGAGTGGTTATAATCTAAGGCATACCTAAATGTTTAAAAATGAACTCCTCATCTTCCCTCCTAAACTCACTACTCTTCCATCAACATCACCATCCTCCCTGTCTCAGAAACCCTCAACCTTGGGATCATCTTTGATTCCTCAATATGTTTACTCTCCTATTCAGTCTTCTGCTAATCCTGACAGTTCATTCCCCAAAATATTTCTCAGAACTGCTCCATTCGCTCCACCCAAATAGCCATCGCTGTGGTTCAAGTTCTCACATTTTCCCTTTTAGATTACTGTATCAACCTCTTACATTCCGCAGCCCAAATCAACTTCCTGAAATGTCATCCAGCTCACATCTCTCCCTTCCTCAAAACCCTCCACTAGCTACCCATTTCTCTCCATATCAGGCAAAAACATGGCTGCCCAGCTCTCTCCTTATGATAAATACTTGTAGAGTCAAGACTCCACAAATAGAGGAATGCTCATTAGAACTACACAATCAGTTGTGTAGGTTTCTGACTAAACAACTATTAGGCTACTTGGCAAAGTAGACAGGACAGCAGGAATCCTGAAAGATAGCCCACTGAGGTGAGAGGCATAGTGGCTACAGAAAAAAACAAAAACAAAACCCTTCACGATGTGCTACGTCTCTTCCTACCTACTTATTCACTGCACTCCCTACTCCTATTCACTGCATATCAGCTCATCCCCTCTAGACTGTAACTCATTGTGGGCAGGGAATGTGTCTGTTTATTGCTATATTGTACTCTCCCAAGCACTTAGTACAGAGCTCTGCATACTGTAAGCGCTCCATAAATACGATTGAATGAATAAATGAACTCTACTTTCCCAAGTGCTCACTCTCACCTCTCCTGCTTCCCCAGCCCCTTACTCATGCCCTCTTCCTTCAAATCCTCCAGACAACAGGTTTACCCATCTTCAAAGCCCTTCTGAAATCCTACCTTTTTTCTCCAGGAAGCCCTGATAATTTTCTTCTTCCCAATTTTTACCCACCCACCCATCCTGATCTTGATCTTCCAAAAGTATCTTTTCAAGAAAGAGCAACCCCGTCATCCCTGATTGCTATTCACCAGACTTGTCTAGCTATTGGTTTTATCTCTAAAAAGACAAGGGCTATATCCTAGTTTAGTCCTTGAGACTGCTTCATTATATATTTAAAACATTTGTCTTGTCTTCCTTTTATGTGAACATTGTGCATATGCTGCCATACGAGAGCTGCTTAAGTATTATGTTATTATCCATTCTTCACACATGCCCCACCATGCAAAACTGTGTTGTGTTGAGCTTTACTGTGGTACTTGGTCAGTAGGCTTCATTCCAAAAACTCAGTGTTGTAATTAGGTCTTGCCACTTGATGTAGAGCAAAGCTAGTAAATTATGATAATGATGATAACAATAATAATAATAATGGTACTTGTAAAGCACTTACTATGTGCTAGTAAATGGTGCTATTTAATTTGAGAAGCTGACTGTGGCTTCAATCAATATTATTTATTGAGCTCCTTCTGTGTGCAGAGCATGTACTAAGCACTTGAGAAATAAAGTTAATGGATGTCATCAATGCCTTCAAGGAACTTACAATCTAGTGGGGAGATAGACACTAAAATAATTTACATATAGGAAGAAGAAGAAAAGTGAATGCGTAGATAAGTGAGTGCTGAAATAATGGGGTATGCACAAAGGCTACAAATGAATGTGTAGATAAGTGAGTGCTGAAATAATGGGGTATGCACAAAGGCTACAAATGGTTATGAATACATATCTGGAAGCTAGTAGAGAAATTCTGGGGGTGGGGGCGGGGGGACGTGTAGGAGATCTAAATGTCCAGTCATTTAGAAAGTTGGACATCACAGTTTTATCAGGTTTTAATTTGTTATGAAGTTTGCTAAGGCACTGACACCAAACACTGATGCTCAACTACCATGCTGATTTTCTCGAGTCTGTTTACTTCTTTATCTGGATATAGTTGGTTAGAATACTGCTAAGTAGCAGAATTTGGCAACGGCATTAAGTTCTATGTTGCTCATAAAAATGTTTTCTTGTGCTTAGGGTTTCACAGGCATAGGAGGGTACATTTTTTTTCAGGCTTATTGTCGGTCAACAGTGTTTGTGCTAACTGTGAAGTTATTCATAATCATCTACATGTCTTGTGTCCTTGCTTCAAGAGCACGGTAATTAGTATTAGCATTTCCTGGATGACTGTCTCAAAGTTTTTCGATGTTGTACGGTGAATTGAAAAAATTTTCCAGTGCATCAATCACATTCTAACAACTGTTTCCAGGTCCTTTGTCACATTCTCAAACATGGCAAAATAGAATACATTGAAAAGTACCATACATAACTTCTAGCTCTGCCTCTTTAACTCTGGTTTGACTAACCATGCTGTCATGGGGTAACTTAAGGATCACAGTTATCATCTCAAGGCAACCAAGTTGCTTAGTAGTTGCTAGAACCCAGGTTCATGAGGTCATATGCTCTTGTAAAATCTACAAATATAGTCTTTAGGTCTTGATATCGCTCCTCATATTTCTCCTGGTGATTGTGCAGCAAAGATAGGGAAACTCTGCTAAGTTTTAGTCTGAAGCCTCTTTGTGATTCAGAAAGAGAAGCTGTGAAAAACAGCGTAGTATAGTGGTCTGGGAGTCAGAAGGACCTGGGGTCTAATCTTAGTTCTGCCACTTCTCTGCAGCGTGACCTTGGGCAAGTCACTTAACTTCCCTGTGCCTCAGTTACCTCATCTGTAAAACTGATATTAAGACTGTGAGCCCCATGTGGGACATAACTGCGCCCAACCGGGTTATCTTGTATCTACCCCTATGTGTAGTACAGTGCTTGGCAGAAAGAAAGCATTTAGCAAATGCCATTTTAAAAAAAAAAGTGGATGGAAAATTATGTTCCTTAGGCCACTAGCCAGAAAGATTCTAGCTAGAATTTAGCTGGCAATGGAAAGCAGTGAGATAAGTGGAATATTTACGCAATTAGTTCTCTCCCTTTACTTCAAGAAGTTGATAATTATGATGACCTTTGTAAAGTCCTGTTAGTATTTCCCCAGTGTCCCATACAATGAAGAAAAGCCTGGTCAGCCATGTAAGCTTGTAGATTTCTGCAGGAATGCCATCAGATCCAGGTGGTTTTACATTTTTCCTTGCGTTCACTGCAGTAGTGACTGCAGAAGACCCTGTCTTCTCCTTTTTGCAGGTTTACTATGATAGCACCTCATCCTCAATGTTCAAAGCCTTGTTCATCATTTTTCCATCATGTCTGCAAGATCTGTACTCTTTACCAGTGCTGTAATACTATATGGGGACCATATACATGTAGTTCTTGATTTAAAACATTTCAGCTTTACAACATATTGGTTTTAAGTTTACAACACTAGCTTTTTTATTGCATAAACTTTGGGGGTGCAGATAATGGGTGCATGGATGCTGTGGTGGAATGGGAAAGATTTTTAAAAGCAAGTATGTGAGAAAGTTTAAAGACAGCAGCAGGTGGGAAGGCAACTGGGGACATCACCTGCAAGTAAGTCTTCCATAATGATAAAAATGTCAAATTTTGGTACCATTTTAATGATTCACTCCAAATCATCACCGAGTAAATCTCATTAGTATTTATGTTTGGATGAAGAAAGCATATTTCCCCCATTTTAAGGACTTTAAGGTGGGGTGCAAAGTGACCTCATCCTAAAATTCAGGTTGTAGCTAGGGTAAAGGGAATGGTTACCTTAATATACATGGGATCTGGATTTCAAACCCAGCTCCACCACTCCCTACTGGGTGGTCTTGGGCAAGTCATGTGATTATCTCTGCCTCAGTTTGTTCATCTGTAAAATGAGGATTTAATACCTGACTCCCTCCTTCCTACTTTGACTCTGAGCTCCAAGTGGAAAACAGAGTCTGTGTGTGATCTAATTCCATTGTTCCCAGTGCTTAGTACAGTGTGTGGCACATAGTAAGTGCTTAACAAACTTCACAATTATAATTACTATTATTATTATTAGAAATTATACGGAAGAGAGAAATTGCTAAAGAGGGCCAAATTGGGCAGCTGTCTTGAAGGTAGTCCAGAACTAGTATAAGAGCTTTTAGATAAGCTAGGGGATTCAATGGATTTATGTTTCACGAAATAGTCATTCAATTTAGTATCTTTTCATGTGAACCACCATAAGCCAAAGGGGTCCATCCTAACAAAAACAGCAGTCACGTTATTCGTCTGCCGACTCTATTATATTGTTCTTTCCCAAGCACTCACATAGGAAGTGCTCCATAAATACAATTGATTCGTTAAAGTTTTTTTTTTTTTTAATCTGACTTTTTGTGGGGGTAATAAGACTTTCCATTTATTACTAGCTGCACTCTATAAAACAAGTTTATTCCTGAACGCCTCTCTACTCTTCAAGTCCTGCGGGGGGGATATCCTATACACTTTCAACCACCAAAAAGCAAGTTTAAAATAGTGTCATAACAATATAAAATGCACAAGTCATATTTTCTATGAAAAAATCTGTTAAAGCCTGAGAGTGAAAAATGCACTAAAATTAATCAATATCAACTGCTCATCATTTAAGGGCAAATCAGATGTTTATCCAAAAGGGAAATTGGTTGCATGAAGTATAGTGATTTCATCATAATCATTTTAGAAAGGAAGAATGAATGGATTAACCACAGAATCTCAGCGGAATATGCTAATAAGTTTTTTTATATCCAAAGACTCTCATATGCCTAAAGAAATGAGTGTAAAATGTATGTTCACTATGCAAACTATTTTCAAAAACTGACATTGTGAGAAAATTTTCAGTCATTTGATGAATCAAAAAAATAAGATGTAGGACTTACTTCTGGACACTCTCACAAGTTCTGCCACATTGAAGACTCCAGATTTTACAAAACTATCCTCAAGATACCCTGAAACAGAACAGCAGAAGCAATTAGCATGTGTAGGAAAAGAATTTGCATGCTACAATTAATCTAAACATTTCAATCACCCGAGAAATATCCAAGATTCATTCGATTAAATTTATTGAGCACTTACTGTGTTCAGAGAACTGTACCAAACGCTTGGGAAAGTACAATGTAACAATGAGCAGACACATTCCCAGCCCACAGTGAGCTTACAGTCTTGTTTAGAGTAGAGAATAGGATAAACTATCAGCTCAAAATTCCCATGAATACAAAGTGAGTCTTCACAGACAAAAGCAGAAATGGTACATATTCAACTTCTCTATGTATTCTTGACAAACACCTAAGTTAAGGGAAATAGGATTCTAGCACCGCTTACGGTGCACAAATTGTTACTTCCAACACTATGACACACTGTATTGAAACAGGTTCATATTTTTCCCCAGTTTGAAAACAATATTGTGTCCAAACTTGTATTGGAAACACATATTATGGCAGAACTGTAAGGAAAAATTAAAACCATCATCATCAGCAATGGTATTTACTGAGCAGTTACTGTGTTCAGAGTACTGTACTAAGCACTTGGGAAAATCTAACACAATGGAGTTGGTAAACATGTTTCCTGTCTACAACAAGCTCACAGCATAGATGATCAAAAGGCAGTTAAGTTCTTCTGCAAAAAGAGTAGGCAGCTATTTGTTTTTCTTCCATATCTTTAGATAAAGTTATCTATTTATATCTATATCTAGATATAGATATTCATGAATGTTAAATAACCTTACAGAATCTAGTCTGACTTTATGATTCCATCTGTGTATATTTCTATGTAGAAGGTTTGGTTAGGAGATTAATTTTAGAGAACGGAAGAAAGGGGCTCCTAGGGTAAGAGTAAGACAGTTTAATGAGGAATCTGTTCACCAATAGTATGGAATTTCTGCTTTACATTAGAGGCAAGGGAAAGCTCAAGAATGGGGAAGCCAGCTTGACTTGGTGCCTTAGACCAACAGAGGCTCTTGAGCACTAGGGTCTCAGAAGCCCATTTAAACTACTGCACTTGGATAGAGTCCAGATATTTTAAGCTACTATTAGCATTGAAAACCTAGAAATTTTATGACCTGAGTTCAAGTCTCCCTCCTCTTTTCTCCATTTTCTACAACAGTTTGCCAATGTGAAAATCATAGCTGCCTCCCAATACAACAGAATTGTCAGAGCACATTGAGGAGCTTGTCATAGAACACTGGTTGGTGAGTCCTGAACTAACTATTGGCCTCTGTCCTCCTCATGAAAGTCCAGAGGCCAAGCCAATACATAGGAGAGGACAGAAGAGCTTCTGTTGACTCCCTCTAGCTGTGGTGTTGCTGTTATGGTTTGTAGACAGTGGTGCCCCAAGGTCTCAAAGTGCTAGAGCAGCAGGCTGGCCCAGATGGAGGCCTTAGGCCAAGTTCTTCCTTCCACTGCTCTCTACAGGGGGTAGGACTTTAGCAAAATCAATCATATGTTCACTAGCTCAATCAAAGAAATGGGCTAACAGCTAGATGATTCTCTCTTTTTGTTTTGCTTTGGAAGAGAAGAGTAATGGAGGAGGTGTGGAAAAACGTAGTCTTATTCTGGAAAGAAGCTATTTCTACGAAGTAGTTTTTCGAAGCTTAATAGTACAGTTATCAGATTGGTGCTATTGTGAACAACAGGCATAGTGCCAAGCACTGTGTGCACCAATTTTGAGAGGCAGCTACTAAGCAAGTCCCCATACCTGTAAAAATAAGTAGCTGAGGGCTGTTTGCCCTTTCTGGCTTTAGAGAAAGTAATTTGTGCACAAAACACTTCACTCATCTTCTACACCCCCTGTCCCCTTGAGTCTGCTCCTCATTCTAAACCTATAAGTACAATACTGGATGTGGTCTAACCGTCTTCTTTCTTTTTCTTTTTTTTTAGGTTAGAGGTTTATAAACCAAATGTTTTTGAAACAAAATCTACAAAGAAAAAAATCTTTGGTTTTTGCACTAACTTGCACAGGCCTTGTTCTCAAATTACTTAAAAGCTTTATTTATGATGTCTGGTCTTACAAATCCTTAACCAGCCGTTTTAGTGTCTTTCTATTTATACCTTTATGAATAGAAGGCCTGTTTATAGTCTACTGTACTTTGTTTAGTGACAAAGTTTAAAATTTCTTCTTAGTATCATGAAATGCTATATTTCATCTTGTTAATGTCTTTATTTTAACCAATTCATAAATACAGAAATGAAGAAAGGGTGAGTGTAGAATTTAACAAGTGAAGATGAAAGTGAAACATCTATCAATCAACACTTAAACTCTTCTATGTGCTGTAAATAAAGTCTGGAATTTCCTTCAACCCCAAATCTAACAGACCACAACTCTCCCCATATTTAAAATCCTGCTATAAAAATAAAAACCTACTCCTCCATAAAGCCTTCCCTGATTATGTGACAATACTTGTATTATATCAGGCTACACCTACCCTTGGCAACTTGAACTTAAATCCTATTTTCAGCAGTTAATTTGATTCCTTTTTCAGTGGTTTCATCCTGATATATTCGTACTGCTTTGCTTTATACTTATTCTCCCTCTGGCTTCACAATTTGTAAACAATTTTTATCTATCCTCCCCACTAGACTGTAAACTCCTTGAAGACAAGGATCATGTTTCTATGGCTGTATTATCCCAAGTACTGAGTACAGTGCTAACACTCTTTAAGTACTCAATAAATCTGATCAATTGATTGAAGATCATGTAAATTCAATTACGAGGGGCTGTTTGGAGCAAAGGTTTTGTAGACACACAGATATTACCTGAGAAGATAAACAATACCATTATTGAATGAGAGTAATGGCCCATTATACCGACCTACTTTCTGACAGTGGCACCTAAGCACATTTGTATGAACAGTGAGAAAATGGCCCTCCTTGATATCCATTCTCACAGATGTTCTAATGCCTCAACCTCTTCCTCTAATGACCCAGTACATAACTAACATCCATTATTCTATTTAAACTTTCCTTGTGGTCCTTTAAAACCCACAACATTTTTTTCTGATAAACAGTGAATTTATCCAAACCTTTCTCAAACCTATTGATTTTTTCTGCTTGTCCAATTTCTAGTGATAACTAGTTGTATAGGCTTACAACCCACTATGAGAAAAAGCTTTCTGTTTTGTTTCTTTTACATAATCTAGCATTTACAAGCTCAACATGTGTTCCCTCATCTAGGTGTTCAGGGATCAGTGAATAGCAATTCCATGTTGTCATCATGATTTAGTATATTTCAACCATGTCAGCTCTCAGCCCTTCGTCATTCCAGTATTTCCCATCTATTCTCATACAGAAACTACTTCATTTCCCTGATCCACTTTCACTGTCCTCCTTTGTACCTTCCCCAGATCTAGCATGTCCTTTCTAAAATGCAGTGATATTCCAAGTGTAGATGTACCACCATTTTAAAGACTAGCAGAGTTATACTGCTATACAAGTTTTGTTGCGTACATTACTTTTTACCAGTTTAAGAAACTTGCACTGGCTTACCTTCACATAGTTAACCCTAACTACTTCAAAATATCATTATAATTAAGTGCCAAATACATACGAAAAAATTAAAGAAGGAAAAACAAGAATGATAAGTGGGAACACAGTGTATCATTCTGAAGGATCCCAAGGAATTGTCCAAACTACACACTGATAATCACCACACACACTGGAAGAGAGCTAAGCAGTAAAACAGTACAAAGCGTAAGCTCCTCGAGGGCCGGGATCTTATCTACCAACTCTATTGTATCATACTCTTCCAGGTGCCTAATACAGTACTTTACACACAGTACGTACTCAATAAATACCATAATACCACCTAAAAAGCCAGAACAGAAAAGGAAAAATAACGTGCCTGCTTACAAATGTATAGAGAAGGGAGGTAAGAAAACTCTGGTTAACCAAAATAAAATTGGCTTTGTTCAAATGGAGTTTACACAATCATCATTTACAAAAGGTGCCATGAGAATTTTAATAAGCTCTTGCACTCAGAACCTCTATTTTTCCATTTCCAGCCAAAAGAGAGCACCTCCCAAAACCACAGCCTCCCCTAACACCATGTTGAGGCATTAGGTCGGAACTGACTCAGAGGCAAACACGCTACTCTTTCTGAGTCACTAAGACAACTTCCTAGAGCACCTTGGTTTTCCTTGGATATCTCCCATTCCTACATTGGGCAAGCATGCCTCATTCACAGTTTGTTAAATCTGACAAGATCATAGCCCAAGGTAGCATGAATGTGGGTTTGCAAGAAAATTAAGAGATGAAGAAAGCAAATGTGTGTGCTTTTTAAAATAGCATCACCTAGTCCAGTGAAAAGCAATAACAATTTTTATCAAACTAAAATTTGGCTTCCATACCCCTTAACTCAGATCTGCTGTCTTTATTTACTCTGGCGTAGCTAATTGCTGTAGTGAGGCAAAAGAAACTTTTGGCAATGCCAATCTTCTCTCAATTTTGCAGATGGAGGAACTAATTTCATAGTCATAAAAAAGCCATATATAAAAGACTCTTGACATTTGCTCTGTTTTGCATTGAGCCCCCAAAAAAGCACTGATCATTTTAGGTGCTTACCTATTATTATTTAAGGATGAATTTCAAAATGGTGTGCAGGGAAAAATGGGTTCTAAAAAAATGGCTTTCAGTGGGAGCTTTGCCACCTGGCTCACACAGAGAAGAGTGTGAAGTTTTCCATATTCACCCTGGCTTTAACATAGGTTCTCACATGGCAGAGGAGAGAGGGGAACAATTACGAGTGGTGGGTTAGCCTATAAAAGGGAAGAGGAAAATGTTCTCCTCAGGACCCAGATCCAGGATTAGTTAACAAGAAGGGTAAATCCCCTCAATGTTTTTCTTCCCAGGGAAGCCATTCCCAATTAATTACAGTACTCTCCCAAGTGCTAAGTACAGGGCTCTGCACACACTAAGTGATCAATAAATACCACTGATTGATTGATTAATAAATAATGTTTAATGTCAAGTCCAGAATGAAATTTTCTCCGTATGGAGCACATGGGGATTTTAGCTGGGACAACAAGGCAAATGCATTGTATCGTACTTTATCAAGTGCTTAGCACAGTGCTCTGCACACAGTAAGTATTCAATAAATACGACTGATTGATAGATTGAATGAGACTCTAGACTGTAAACTTTTTATGGACAGGGATCATACCTACCAACTCAATTGTATTTTACTTTTCCACATGCTTAGTACAGTGCTCTGCTCACAGTAAGTGCTCAATAACTACCACTGATGGACTGATTGAGACTGGCGGCCAATTTTGGAGAGTGTACAGATCAAAAAGACCCTCCATATCCTCACATGTTCTACCGATACTCAGACTTTCCAGAAGACCGGGATGAGTAAAGCTAAGATTCCAGCCTCAAAACTGTGGGACTGAAAATTATTTCACCCTCATAGCTGGAAAACTAGATATGAGAAGCAGCATGGCCTAGTGGAAAGAACATGGGCCTGGGCATGAGATGGACCTGGGTTCTAATCCCAGTTCCATCACTTGTCTGCTGTGTGATTTTCTGCTGTGTAACTTCTCTGTGCCTCAGTTTCCTCATCTGCAAAATAGAAATTCAATAACTGCTCTCCCTGTTCCATAGACTGTGAGCCCTATGTGGGACCTGATTATCTTGCATCTAGCCCAGTGCTTAGTACAGTGCTTGACACATAATAAGCGCTTAGCAAATACCACTATCATTATTATTGTTGTTGTTCTTGAAATCATCGAGGAGAAACCTGTGTAGCTAGGAGTTCTTGTCAAGCTTCCGTAGGTCTTGAGGTCATTCGAGAGGCTTCTGAGACACTCCTGGTTCTGCCTGTAGCTAACATGGATGAGGACTACTTTCCCTTTTCAATATGTTGCACTTCTATGCACCATCTACCTCACTGAACTCTGTGTCCCAGCGGAAACATGACTGGCAGGGACAAGAAAGTGTGAGTGATGCTGCGCAAGCTTCTAGCACTATAATCAATTTTGCACATATTTTTGATCTTGAAGTCTCAGGACTGAGGCTCATCCATTGTTCCTGATGAGGTACTCCCTAAAGTATTTTTCTGGTAAAAAGCAGAATGTGCACAAGTGTACATGTCTGTGCAGGTATATGTACACTGGGACTGGGGTTCCCAAAATTCCCACCATGCTAAAATGAGAATGAGCAATTCAGAGCTCTTTTTAGCATTGTAAAATAAGTTTACTCTTTTCAGGTGAAACAAATAGTAGCTTGCTTATGGCCAACTTTAATACCTATTTAAGATGTAAGAACTCCCTGGAAGCTATTATTACTGCAAGCCCTGGAGCCAGTTTAGAATAAATCCTAAGGACAAATACCTGAACAATCCTACAGGGATAGCTTTCAATGGGGGGGCAGGGGAGCAGAAGAAGAGAGATAAATGGAATGGATTTGTTCCATTGAAATAATCTTTCCAAACCAAGGTGTAAAATGGAAATCATAGAGCTCAGAGGGAGGAATTCCTTAAAACAATTTTCAGATTCAAAATGTGGGATCCCAAATGCACCAAAGTCCAATTAGAAAGAATCTAATTAGAAGCTGCCTTTGAGCATGGTCTCAGAGTACGTTCTTTCCAATCAGTCAGTCAATAAATGTCCCTCAGTAGGAGATGGATTTCAAAGAACCTAGGGTTCCAAAATTTCATCAGATTTTGCTTCCTTCTCCCCAGTCGATGCAACTCAGTGGCCAATTTCTGCAGGTTATGCAATTCCAGTGGAAAACTTCTGATGAAAAGAAAGGGGAGTCAGAAGCTAAGAAGATCATTTCAGAACTTGTGGGGAACTTTAGCTTTCCCTCCTGTGCATACCTGGACAGAGCGGGCAGTAGATTTATTTTATTTTACCTTCTGTGGTAGATTAAATTTTCCAATGAATGGCTGTCACCTACCAGAAAACCAGGAAAATTTATAGGAATCAAACAGTTCAGTAGATCTCAGGAGATAACTTCAGTCTGAACTCACAAAACTGAAATTCAGGTTACTAAAAAGAATAGGCAGTAATGACATGTTTATAAAAATTATTTGGATCTCAAAAACAAATATCATCTTCAGAATTGGCCAAACTAACTCAGCTGAATGTAAATTAAGTTTAAATTTATCCACGAGATAAATTAATTATTTTACACACAATCAATGGCATTTATGGAGCACTTACTGTGTGTAGAGCACTGTACTTGGAAAGCTTGGGAAAGTACAATGAAGTTGGTAGATATGATCACTGACCACAAGGAGTTTACAATCTGTTTGAGATTCTCATTAAATTCACAGAACTCAAACACCATTTTTTTTGTATTTACCAATATTTTTGTAATATAGGGTTTCTATGCAGTGGGTTTTTCCTGATCACTTTGCAAGGAGCCAGGCAAATTTATCATTGGCAAAGTGTACCCTGAATGCTCCCACGGGAGATCAACTAAGCCTTTACTAAAATTCACAGTGTCACTGTTTCACTGTTTCACTTCCACTGTTGCATAAGGATGCCACATAAGGTTGCACATGGCCAAAAGATGGGAGGAAGCAAACAATGATAGAAGGATGCTGCAGAGGGCAGGCAGGTTTCCTGGGGAGGTGAAAGAAGAGAGTGAATTTACTAGGTTGGAATACTCATCTCAAAATAGTGAGAACACAAGGAATCGGAAGACTCAGAGAAAAATTCTTGGTGCTGGGCCTGTGTCTTGCTGCTGGCTGGGGAGCAGAAGGCTACACTTAACTTCTCTGTGCCTCAGTTACCTCATCTGTAAAATGGGGATTAAAACTATTTGTCCCTTATGTGACAGTACTTTGGAGTCCTGAAGTGGATGTCCTGCCAGCAGAGGTGGGCAGGTACTGATTCAGCTCTTGAATGGGGGACTGCAGTAAAAACACTGCCTGAGGCCCTACAGCATTTTCAAACAAACTACAGCATTTTCAAACAAACTCTGTGTATGTGAATATTATTTGTAATTCAGACAAAATAAGGAGGATTTGTAGATTAGTGGAATTCTTTTCTACATATGCACAAGCCAGAATTTCCAACAATAATGCTTTTCTTCATTTCCAATGTGTCACCTATATATAAACTTGATACCTTTTAGTTGCATATCTTTTGTTTAGGCTCACTTATATGAACTCTTTCTCCAAAACACATTTCCTATAAAATATTATTCACTGACTACACTCCGAAGGTTACAAAAACAATCATAATACATGAAAACACCTTTAGTTGCTTTAATCCATCTTATTCATTCAATCATTCATTCAATCATGTTTATTGAGTGCTTAGTGTGTGCAGAACACTACTAAGCATTTGTGAGAGCACCATGTAACAAGAGTTAGTAGACACGTTCCCTGCCCACGAGTTTAATGAAAAGTTACATTAAGCCATTGAGTGAATTTGTTTTTTTGAGATCTGAAAATAATGATCAGGATATGGGGAAAAGGAGCAATCATGTCAGGATAACCATTAAATATTCTTTAAATTTCACTTGCTTTATTCCTTTCTATTCTTGAAGCACTACATCAATTTTATCTCAGTCAACATTTTTTCTATAATGGGGACTGGATACTGTGTATCCTTGGAGATAAATTATGCATCTCAAAATCCTTCTACCTCCTAATTAGGTGAATAGAGTGCACAACCTCACTGAGTGTGCTCTCACTGGGGTTACGCTGAAGGAGGGAAGACTGCTGCTTTTTTGTGTGTTGCATAAGAAAGAGTGCACAGACTGCTTTATTTTTAAAGCACAAAAACTTCTGTCTCTGATGGTAGCATCAAAGAATGATCGGAGAAGTAGTGTGGTATAGTGAAAAGAAAATGATCCTGGGAGTCAGAGGACCTGGGTTCTAATCCCAGATCTACCACTTGTCTGCTGCATGACCTTGGGAAAGTCATGCAACTTCACTAGGTCTCGGGTTCCTCATCCATAAAATGGAGATTCAATACCCATTCTCCCTCCTACTTAGACTGTGAACCCCATGTGGGACAAGGACTGTGGCCAACCCAATTAATTTGTATTTGCCCCAGGGCTTAGTATGGTGCCTGGTACATAGTAAGCCCTTAACAAATACTGTAATTACTGGAGGAATAGTGAGCTAGTTGTTCTCTTTGACAAGCATGTTCAGTGATTAGAGGTATACCTTTCAATATCTTTAATCCCTCCCTCTAATCACCAACATAATATTTGCCAAGGTTAAGTGTTTACTATTTGCCCAGCACTGTACTAATTACTGGGGTAATCAGGTTGGATCCAGTCCTTGTCCCTCACTGGGCGTATAGTCTAAGTAGAAGGGAGGAGGATTTAATCCCCATTTTACAATTGAAGGATCAAAGCACAGCAAAGTTAAGTCACTTGCCCAAAGTCACAAGGCAGGCAAGTAGCAGAGCCAGAATTAGTACTCACAGGTACTCTGACTCCTATACCTATGGGAGTCATGGAACTCTAGTCTGTACTAGTCCAAACCAATGGGCTAGTCCAGACCTTTTCTGAAGCTATTTGTATTTTCTGCATACAAACTTATGTGCTTCTCATGGCTTATTTAAAAAAGTTATTCCCCTTCTTTAAAATCAATCAATTTCAGTCTCCAATGGATGTCCTGTAGTCCTGGTGTGGGATCTAATGAATAATTCTGGTTTCCCTATCCACACCTTCATGGATTTATTGGTTTCAGGCATTAGAAACAGACTGGCCTAATGGAAAAGAATGGGCCTGGGAATAAGAGACTTGGGTTCTAGTCTTATTTCTGCCACTTGCCTGCCTTAGGCAAGTCACTTAACCTCTCTGGGCTTCAGTTTCTTCAGCTGTAAAATGGGAATTACATACCTCTTCTCCCTCCTATTTACAGTGTGAGCCCACTAAGGGACAAGGGCTATGTCTGACCTGATTATCTTGCATGTTACCCAGCACCAAGTAAGCAGTTAATCAATCACTGGTAATTATCGAGCACTTACAAAAGCACTGTACGAAGAATTTAGGGGTGATTTGATTGTGGGGAGAAATATGAATTAGGGAGGGAGGGAGGGAGTTCCAAGCTGGAGGAAGAGTGTAAGAGAAAGGACAAATGCTGGAGAGTCATGAGTGAGGTAGAGCTAGAAAGTAGGCTTGGGAGGAACAAAGACAGCAAGTTGAGGAATAGCAGGAGAACAAAGCAAATAGGTAAAGTGGGGCAGGAAGGCTGATGTCCTAGTCCTCAGATTAGTGTCCATTTGTAGCAAAAGGAGTTTGCAAATTCCCTTCTCAGGATTTTGGTCTTAGTGATTGCTTTACATTTAGTTTATCAGTTCATCTGAAACATCATATTTTGTTTATCTCAGTTTCATCACATTCCTCCAAACTCTTTACTTAGCTCTCTTTCTGCTCAAGGGCTTAGTACAGGAAACTGCAACCAGTGAATGTTCAATAAATGTCATTTACTTCTATTGCTATAAAGTGCAGTTTGAGTGCAGGAATCACTCTAACATCCTCCACTGTAAAGATCAAAATAAGTAATTTTGGCATCTCAATTTGTCAATTGCTTCTTTTAAGCTACAATCATCACTGTCCTATTTATTCCTTAGTGATCTTAGTGCTTTTGATGTATTTAAAAAATATGTACCTCCAAATCCCTATCATTACTTTAAGAGACAGAACACTAGGTTAGATGGTCTGATTGTCTGGCACAGTAATGGCTTTTCTTAAATTCTTTGTACCTTTTTTTGTTATGGTATTATTAAACTCTTACTATTTGCCAACCACTGTTCTAATTGCTGAAGTATATACAAGTTAATCAGGCCATATAGAGTCCCTGTCCCACATGGGTGTCACAGTCTAAGTAGGAGGGAGAGCAGGTATTGAATACCCATTATGCAGTTGAAGCCCAGAGAAGTTAAATAGAAGAGCTGGGATTAGAACCCAGGTCTTCTGTATCCCAGGCCCATGCTTTATTCATTCATTCATTCAATAGTATTTATTGAGCGCTTACTATGTGCAGAGCACTGTACTAAGCACTTGGGATGAACAAGTCGGCAACAGATAGAGACAGTCCCTGCCGTTTGACGGGCTTACAGTCTAATCGGGGGAGACGGACAGACAAGAACAATGGCACTAAACAGCGTCAAGGGGAAGAACATCTCGTAAAAACAATGGCAACTAAATAGAATCAAGGCGATGTACAATTCATTAACAAAATAAATAGGGTAACGAAAATATATACAGTTGAGCGGACGAGTACAGTGCTGTGGGGATGGGAAGGGAGAGGTGGAGGAGCAGAGGGAAAAGGGGAAATGAGGCTTTAGCTGCGGAGAGGTAAAGGGGGGATGGCAGAGGGAGTAGAGGGGGAAGAGGAGCTCAGTCTGGGAAGGCCTCTTGGAGGAGGTGATTTTTAAGTAAGGTTTTGAAGAGGGAAAGAGAATCAGTTTGGCGGAGGTGAGGAGGGAGGGCGTTCCAGGACCGCGGGAGGACGTGACCCAGGGGTCGACGGCGGGATAGGCGAGACCGAGGGACGGCGAGGAGGTGGGCGGCAGAGGAGCGGAGCGTGCGGGGTGGGCGGTAGAAAGAGAGAAGGGAGGAGAGGTAGGAAGGGGCAAGGTGATGGAGAGCCTTGAAGCCTAGAGTGAGGAGTTTTTGTTTGGAGCGGAGGTCGATAGGCAACCACTGGAGTTGTTTAAGAAGGGGAGTGACATGCCCAGATCGTCTCTGCAGGAAGATGAGCCGGGCAGCGGAGTGAAGATTTGTAGGTTCTAGAACTAGGTATGCTAGAAAATAGCCATTTGTCTTAATCAGAACATTCTGTACCACTTTTTATCCTGAGTAATTAGGGTAATCTTTATGAGGTTAATTGGTATTTTCTCCCACTAACTGCACTTACTTTGTCTTGATCAGGTGGTCACTAGTACAGTCTTACCACAGTATTTTCACTCTTGAAATTTACACATAGCAATCTATAAGCAACAGTTGTAGCCTGTGGTAATCTGGATATTTCGGCTCAGCCAGAATGGTTATGTATTCCATAAAAATGGATACTTAGAACGTTCATTCAAAGATAGACTTATACCCCAAGGTATGTGGACTTTAAGTTTCCGAAATTCTTTCAGCTATCCTTACAGTGTCACTTCAGTGTTACTTGGGCAAACTTTCTCACATGAATTAGAACTACTTCTCCTTGTCTATCATCTGGAGATCAGCAATGTACTGTTTTTGGTCTTGGGAGTAGAAAATGTGGTGTCCTACCTACGCATGGCCAGACACAGGGGTGTTATGCATGCATATGCATTTCTGCATAGGAAAAACTTTACATGCTAATTCAGCAAACCTAAGCCATTTCAAACTTGAAGACTGGACTGCTACAGGATACAGCACATTCACTGAATCAAAGAGAAATACAGAAAACTTGCAATCCTCTCTGTGCTCAGAGGAATATTTCATTGCCCGCTGGAGACAATTATTACAAGTAATACTCAAGAAGAAAATGGTGTCAATTTCATACATTTATAAAGCAAATGGTACTTTAGTTGTTTGTCTAATAACTTTTCAGACACACCGTAGAACAAAAAAATTTGATGAACATCTTTGTATTTTCAAGTGAACCTCAGAAACCTATTAAAAATGTAAAGAATGTACGTTCGTTATTTGCCGATTTAGAGAATAATACAGTAGCATGCTATTAAAATTATGAAACAACCCAGCACCATGAATTCTATGGGATATGAAGTTGTAATCAGAAATACTTTATATTTTGATTCTATCTCCAGTGAAACTGACAAGAAAAGAATGTGATTTTTTAGAGCACATTTCACAAAAGCCAATCATAGAATAAGAATCCTTGATAGAAAAAGCTAGTTTTTATTATCTTTGTGAAGAAAGGCACCTCTCTTTACTGCAAAAGCAAAATACTCTGTATTCAAACAGTCCATTAAAATAGGCAGACTGCCTGCCAAGATACTGTTAGGGCCCATTTTCAGCTCTGCAACAACTGAAAATAAAGAACATCTTTATCATAAGCTAAATAGGAGGAAGGCCTGCTTTTTGCACTGCCTAGGATCAAGTGAAAACTTTAAGGAAACTGATTTCTGCTTCACACAATTCACTAAAGTCTTTCACTCAAAACTTAACCAGAGATTTTTTTAGAGTAATTATAGCTGAAAACAGGGAGAAAGTCCACCTTAGTTAAGGGGAAAAAAAACCAAAACAGGTTAAGCAACAGTCTTAAGAACTTCAAAAAAACTGCAAAATTAATTTCCAGCCTCTAAAGTTCAATATTTCACTCCTTCTTCTTTGTATAATGAAGGAAGCAACAACAAAAATTAAAATGCTGACAATTAAATGAATGGTGAACATTCTACCATAAAGAAGGGTATTTTCCAATCCAAAGGGTCTAATAGGATCACATTTTCTCTTGATCATTTCTGCTTGCTGGTACAAACTAGGCTGATGACCAATTATGGAATGTTTATACAGTGGCACCTTTGTTCTCCAACAATATCATATTGCAAATATCCTCTAACGCATATTTACCTGGAGGATTCTTGGCAGGATCACTGTGGCTTGGACTTCCTGATTGTCCAGAATCTGCAAGGAAATCAGAGAAAATGTTTTCCTTTTAATTTGCTTTGAAAATCAATTTCACAATCCTTATGAAACAGAGTACAACAAAGTAGAAAGCGTTTAATTGAAATTTCATTCCGCATTCTTTTCAAACAAATTTTATATAACAAACAAGATCATTAGAATATAACAAAACTTCTGAAGCAAAGAATGTGGACTGCAACCTATTAAAGGTACTTTAACTATTGGAGGATCCAAAACTTAACAAAAAGAAAGCGGCATCTTCTGTCATAAAACATAAAATACAGATCACTGAAAATAGCCTTTTAGCCCAAACAGAATGTATGAAATAAATCACATTTTTTGAGAACTGATATAAGCACACATACAAAGTATCAATGTACACACAAGTACATTCACACACATACATATAGAAATACCCCCTCTATTTGAGCCTAACCTCAGGACTTTCTCCACCTCCTAATAAATCATTGAATCATCACCAGGAATACATGTAAACACAGTTTTTGCTGAGTAGTAAGCAGTGTAACTTCATTGAGAAAATGTCAAATTTAACTTTTTTTCTTTGCTGGTAGCAGACCTTAAAAATAACAGTTCAGACATGAAGAGATTATTTTGGAATTTCAGCATGCCTTTTGACTCTATCCTAAATAACATTCCCATTAACAGTACAGTGTGGACCACTCTACTGTTAGCGAGGGTCTTATTGCAGTGGTCCTACTCTTGAGTCAGAGGTTTCTGAACTATCAACATTGGTACTGTTCTGGAAGAGAGATCTGGGCTGTAATAGCTTTGGAGAGAAAAAAAACAGTAGCTGGGTAAAGACCATTTGATGCTATCAGCATACCAAATGTCAGTAAAAAAAATGTTTGGCCACCCTGAAAAGTTAATCAACATCCTAAGATTACAACAACCAGAAATACTGTGACCTAATAGAAAGGTCATGGGTCTGAGGGTCAAGGGACCTGGGTTCTAATCCCAGATCTGCCATTTGCCTCTTCTATGATCTTGGGAAAGTCACAATTTTTGTATGCCTCAGTTTCCTCATCCGTAAAGTGGGATGAAATACCTGTTCTCCCTCCCCGTTGAACTGTGAGTACCATTTGGGGCAGGGACTATTTCTGACCTAATTAACTTGTATCTATCCAACCACTTTAGTAATGAGTTTGGGAAATAGGAAGTGCTAAACAAAGACCATAATTATCAAGTAAGTGCTCTGCACACAGTAAGCGCTCAATAAATAAGACTGAATGAATGAAGTAAAGGAGGATTTTGTAGTATGTATGGCAGCATTCAATTTATACTATGTACTATTCCATATATTGACCTAAAGTCTAGACACTATAGCAAATACTACAGCCTAGCAAGAAAAATTCCTTATATAGTATGTACATGATGTCACACATAGGTCTGATTAACCACATTCACAAATAAGATTGATAACATCTTACTGGCAGCAGCCTCGATTCTGAACCTTGAAAGATAACGTATGCTTATGTGAAGCAGCATGGCTTAGAGGAACGAGCACAAGCTTGGGAGTCAGAGGTCGTGAGTTCTAATTCTGGCTCCATCACGTGTCAGCTGTGTGACTCTGGGCAAGTCATTTAGCTACTCTGTACCTCCGTTAAAATGGGAAGGTGCTAGCTTGATCTTAATGTACATATTTATGCTTATTTAGGGGCTCTGTCTTTTCTTTAATGATCCTCCATTAGTTTTTCTTCCAAATCCGGCAAGCTCCAAAATGCTGAGGATCTTCTTTTTTTAAATTATTTTAAGATATAAAGATCATTGCCCACTTTACAGTTCTAGCCCCAGGAACTTTCAAAATCATAAATTACATACTCCTGATACAAGCTCTACAACTTTCTTCTTTAATCTAGTTTGAAAACTACTACTCAGTACCTAAATTTAATGTCTCAAGTTATTTCATCATTTGGGGAACAGAATATTGCTGAAGCCGATCTCCTGCCTAAATCTCTTGCCATTAGAACCATGCCTCATTGTAGCCCTGAGGATTTTTTAAAAAAATATTTAATAAAATGCCCTGCTACACTGGTGCACTGGGAGTTAGGGGGAATATAGAAAGTCGGAAAAGTCCCCAAGATTCACAAACTTCATTGAATTACTTACTAAAAAAGTTATAGACCAATAATTGATAGATCGGTGGTATTTACTGAGAGCTTATTCATTCATTCAATAGTATTTATTGAGCGCTTACTATGTGCAAAGCACTACTAAACGCTTGGAATGTACAATTTGGGAACAGACAGAGACAATCCCTGCCTAATAACGGGCTCACTAAGCACTTGAGAGAGTGCAATACTACAGAGAAAGAGGAATAAGTTAGGTTAACTACTCCAAGAAAGATATCTGAGCAAGGAAGATCATTTGATTACTATAAGCAAGGGAAAAACCTTTTACTTTGGTTTCACCAACTGCACATCCCAGAGATAACAGCAATTAGGAGGGGAGGAGTAATTAAAAGCCTCGAACCTCTTTTAGCAATTTAATGAGATGGGCTAATACTAGTCTTTTGAGCCCCATCTAGAACCAATCACCTGAAGATCTGGGAAAAGGATGTAGATAATGAAAATATATGAAAGAAAAAACATAAGGATGAGATCTTTGGGTGGGCTGTGAGTAGATAATCTAATCCCCTCTCATCCTTGCTAAAGGATGCTGAAGGAGACATTGAGGAGGACACGTAAGAGGTAGACTGAATGGAGCAAGCACCGCTTAAGAAATCAATCAATCAATGGCATTCACTGAGAGTTTATTATGGGTAGGGTACTAAGCGCTTGGGAGAGTACAATAAAAAAGAGTTAGTAGACACAATCCCTGCCTTCAAGGACCTTACAATTTAGTGGGAAAATAAAAGGGGAAACCACGTTGGTTCCTGAAAGACCATGGACTGCTAGGACTAAGCAATTCAGGTCAAATTTTGGTTTGCCTATTATTTATGCAGGCAGTTTTCCCATTTAAAACTCTCTAATGTCCTTGATAAATTAGGCTCTCTTTTATCCACTAACCTGGTCATCATGTTGATTGGTGAAGAGGGGTGTGGGACCAGAATTCCAGAGGGGCAATTACTGGGGAGGTAGAGTGAGTGAAACTCACAATCTCTCTGTTCTGGCAGCCTCAGCTCCCAGGGTTACCTGGGAGGACTCAACCCACTCCAGACCCTCTGACCTAGAACAGGGGCTGCTATATTTTCAGCCAAGTGGTGTTGGCAATGTCCAAAGGAGACTTGCTCAAAAAGGGGGCTCTGAAATTGAACTCCCATTACTTGCCCTATCCCCTGCATAAGGGGGATTAGCTCGAGAACTTTGGAACATGAGGTTGCTTGAGTGACCCCTCCACAAAAATGACCCACTGGGCTGCCTTGAAGATGTGGAAGGCCTGAGGGAAATTCCACCAGGTCCCAGTCTGGTCTCCTTCCCACTCACCAGTGCCACCGTGGAACTACTAAGTACCAAATGCCACCTGTGCCATCACAGTAACAATTTGTCAATGTTTTGTGAAGTTGGGCCAGTTAATTTCAATCTCTTAAAAAGGAGATTGCCAAAAAATATTTGGTTGGCAAATAAGACACTAGAAACGAAGGGCAAACTATTGTGGTTGAGCCAACAGTAAGCAGCACTTAGATTCAACCATAAATTTAAATTATACTTACTTAGAGTTTGAAAGATTTATGTTGCTTACATCACTTGGCTGGTGGGAAGGAAGCCAACGCTTTTTAATCAGTGGTATTAGTACCACTAGTGGAATTTACCAGCAATCATGTGGTAGCCAAAGTCCTTAAGTAAATAAATGTAGTGTTTGCTTTACTAAGGGAAGATAGGGTTAATCCTTTTCTTAATAGGTTGGCTTTAGGAGCAGTTTGATTTTCATTAACGCAAAGGAATCACTGCTGTTAAAGTGTTCAACCGTCCCTCTTCAAATTGTGTTTTTCTTTCTAGGTATATAGGCATTTCACACTCTATGTCTTTCAACTGAGAACAAGCAGATGGAGGACTGCAGTATTTTGTACTGAGAAACACCTAAATCTTGGAATAATAGTTGTAAAGACCTCAACTAATAATCATAGACTGTCAGTGGAATGTCATTAGCAGAAACACACTGACCTAAATGGGACAGATTAAAATGGTAAATTAAAGAGTTTCCCCAATACACCTCTTAATAGCCCAGGTGGCAGTAAGAATGAGCGAATGGGCTGAGGGATATAATCATCCAAAACACATTTTATGAATCAAGTGTGACTGTTGACAGTAAGAGACCCTGGGTGGACCCAGAAGGGCTTCTAGGTCATAGACACAAAAACACTAGTATTAGTTGCATTCAAAGTATTAGTGTTAAATGTCAGGTTTGCCCTGTGCAGATTCAAAGTCAAAATTCTCTACAGAAAAATTTATTTAGAAAATATGTGTCCCATGTAGCCATGTCCAATATGCAATAAGCATACACTTAGGTTTGTTATAACACAGGTTTGTTATATCACGTGTTCTCATTATATGATTCAGATAAAACACGATGGACATACTAGGGAACATTACTCCCCCAACACGAGTCTTATTCTGATATAACACAATCCACAAGTTGGCACTAGTAAATTTGGTGAAGGAAGAAATGGTTGTGTGCACTCATGTAGTGTGATGCTGATGAACATCCCAGCCTGTGCCTCAGCCTCACTGTACTGCACCAATTCAAACTTTGTGTTTTTGCACTCATACTTTTGCACACCATACATAAAATATCAATGAGTGGCAAGGATGTTTAAGCATTCTCCTAGTGGTAGGCATAACAATAATACAGGATTTGATATAAAAAAATTTCAATAATGGTGGAATGTTTGAACCACCTACCCCCTTATCCATTAATTCCCACTGAATCAACGGTTTCTCTAACATTATTTTCCCATAACACAAAGTTATGGGGAATGCCCAGCGTGGGCAGGGATTGTCTCTCTCCACTGCTGAACTGTACTTTCCATGCACTTAGTACAGTGCTCTGCACACAGTAAATTCTCAATAAATATGACTGAACGTTATAAAACCACTGTACCACAGAATTCCCTATAGTGTAGTCTCCTCTACTATATGCTACTCCTTCTACTCCATTTCAACCATCACTACAACTTCCTATGCAGCTAGGCAATTAGTGTTTTCTGAAATCTAATATAAATCAGGACCCATAACCCCAATTTTGGAGAATGATGTAAAACCCACTGTAGTAAAATGGGATCCCCAAATAGCATGCTAGGGCAGGAATTGTGTCTACCAACTCTAAGAGAAGCAGCATGGATAGAGCACGGGCCTGGGAGTCAGAAAGTCATGGTTTCTAATCCCAGTGCCGCCATTTGTTTGCTGTGTGACCTTGGGCAAGTCACTTCCCTTCTCTGTGCTTCAGTTACCGCATCTGTAAAATGGGGATTAAGACTGTGAGCCCGATGTGGGGTAGGGACTGTGTCCAACCCGATTAGCTTGAATTCCCTTCCAGCATTTAGTACAATGCCTGGCACGTAGTAAGCGTTTAAAAAATTCCACAATTATTATTACTATTATGTATTTTTCTCTCCCAAGAACAGTGCTCTGTATATGGTAAGCACTCAATTAAAACCATTAAATTTATTGATAAACCAGGATAAACACTGAAGGATTCTCCAGCAACTATCCCACTCTCAGAGCTCCTGCTGCCACCCTGCTGTTCTCCGTGTAAAGGTTGTGCCTTGACACTGACTTGAGAGGTAAGGAAAGTCACTTTGAGAGATGCCATTACTCAGGTGGACCTCAGGACCATTTGGTAGCAGAACTGGAAACTGTAATCACATGAGCTAAAACACCAGTGTGCTGGGCACACAAAGAAATGTTGGTAGTAGTACTTAGTAATACTAAAAAATGAAGTGCATGCTATGTGCAGAGCACTGTACAAAGGACTGGGAAAGAACAGAAAGGTGGGAATTAGTCCCCGGTCCTCAGGGGGCTCACAGTCCAAAAATTAAAAGAGAAAGGGGACTGGTGATAGACACAAAGAAAGGTGAAACAAAATACTAAGACAACGTAAAGGCAGAAAACAAAGATCAGTATAGCACTACGTATAGCAGAGCACTTAATCCAGATCCATTATAATAAAATTCACTATTTCTTAATATTTCTTGTCAGTCTAAAAACAAAGCTGGAATTGGCTGTTTTGCATAGATTTGAATTTTATGTTTGGAAATGAATTTTTGGCTTTTCCCTCTGCACCCTTGGCCACATATATCAACTCCAAGAGTAAAGACGGCAAAGGAAAGAATGTTCTATCTCTTTCCACAGCTTTGTGGGTGTAGTTATTATGACAGTGATGGGGTGACAGTGAGTTGGTAATCTAAAAACTACAAAGTAAAAGAACCCAAATTGACAAAGAATGAATGAAATTTACATCATAACCTGTACAGTCACAAAGTCGCTTTTGCTAGAACTAAAATTCGTCACCACACCATGAAAACTAGAAAGGCCCCTTTGTTATATTGATTTGCTTTAAGCAGGGAAAGAAGTAGCCCATTGTCACACCTAGAATAAACACCCTTCTTCTTTCTTTCAAAAGGCTATTAACAAGCACTTTCTATACCTAAAGTCAATCTAGCTTAGTGAGATAATATTTTCGATGATTTGGAACACACATAGGGGACTGCTTGGAAGAGAGAAAAACAAGATGCAAGAACATCTTGAACAACGGATAGCTAAGGCTAAAGGAGAATGTAAATGCATCAGCACTATGACTGAGGAAGCAAAATTAGATAAAAGACAAGTTTGCCCCTGAAAAATGGCTAAAGTCTGCCTTTTCCTCCTGTGGCTAAATCTTTTACCCTGAACCACCTGAGGGGTTTAATTCTTGTCTTTCCAATATTTTCAATGCCTAATTTAGCTAGGATTTAAAGTAAGTTAAGTTTACATACACCCCACCACTATTACATAATATCACTTTTTTCCCCCAACAGCTAAAGTAGCACAGCTTCATTTTAATGGGGTACTGTCATCATCAGTTTTGGGTGACACAAGAGCTTGCTTATTGTTTTATAGCATTTTCTTTTCCCTCTATTAAATGTTTATTAAAATAACACTAGAAACATGACATGGGAAAATTGAATTGGTGTTTTCTTCAGATTGCATAAGTATGCAAATGTGTGGGAAAGTTTTGGTTCTCTCGTTCTCTCTTTAAAATAGGACACTATTATTTGGAACTCCCTTCCTGCAAAACTGTTTGGAGGCTAAGTATGTGAAATGTTAGCTGCTTCACTGTTTCTGGAGTCCCTTACATCTATGTAGTCAAATCTTCCAACCTACCCTCATGGGGAAAAGAAGTCAGATCTTTCAGAATCAAGTTGGCAGGAGATAGTGGCTTTAACATTTTTTTATCACAAAAGTTTTATTTTTCATATCATAACATCATTTTCCCTGTTTTTGGCATTATTTCCTCACCTATTGTATTCTGCAAAGAAAACCTGCAAATTCTTACGGATAGTGGCTATGAAACTGGTCCCTTAATTCTCTCAACACTTGTTACTGGTTCCATTAAAAAAATAAACCCTATATAATCAAAGGGCCACTTTTCTTTCAGTGAAAGAGGAGTAGAGTTTTAAAACCTAACATTTCCTGGTGTTGAAATAAGAGGTCAATTTGGATTATGGCAAAATTGACCCATGACTGAGAGGAATTAGGCTGAGAAGAACAACTTATTTTTCCATAGGCCACCTCGAAGGTGAACATTTCTAATCACTATGGACAGGCACGGCATTCAACGGCATTCAAGTCAGTTTCTTCATGGAAACCAATGCAAATCAGCTTCCTCTCACACAAACATGGAAGACTATCCTTAAATCACCTGTGTTTTAGCCCCTGCCACTTCTCAGGCAGGAGAGCCTAGTGTTTTATTATCTGCCAGCGAGAGCCCACCATAAACGAGGGCTGGGATAACCATACCTAACCTTTCAGCCCCGAGATTAAGTTTGTTGTCTCTCCATTGCCTAGGGGATTTAGAGTGCAAAGGTCACCCCTGGGTTTACCTTCATCACTCCTGCTTTAGGAACATTTGACCCATATGCTGCCAAGTCACCAAACTAGTCACTGTCAAGATTTGTTAACTTTCTACACTGTGTTTTCAATTAGGTAAATAAAATGTGGTAATTCAATCAAGATTGCATAATGTGTTTTTGATTTGTAATCTCATTTAAATTAATTAACTGACTCAATCCTTGTTGAGTTTTTAAACTGCTCTACTTAAGCAGTGGATCACTGGGAGAAAATCCAGTTTTCCTAAATCTGAAAGCAAAGCAATAACTACAATATTCCCCTAGAATCAAGAGAATGAAATAAAAGCGCAGTCAGGGGCCATTTTCCAGCTTTCGCCAGGAATAATTTTGACTTCTAGAAAAACTACTTTTCTCTCCAGAATAAAACAAACCAAAATATTATTTAGTCAAAACATTTATTTTCCAATTTTATAAAGATTGCTTGCTCATTTAAACAGTGTCGTATCATTTCCAGCGGTGGTGGTGTAAATTGTTTTAAGTCACTTTCAAGATTAATTTTCTTTCATATTCTGAAATAAATGCTTCTTATAGCTCATCATAATGGCTGATCTCTACCCTGCTGTAGTTTCAAGGAAAATTTACCATTCTAACTAGCCACCTGTGGATAATGTGAAAGAATAAAGTTTCTTTCCAAAATCTATCTGGGATTTTGTAAGAAGAGATGAGAATGATTGCTGTGTCTTGCCATCTGGGAGATATTGTGGATTTAGACTATGCTTTAAAATAAACGGTGTTAGTGGAAACCATGAAACCTGCATTTTATAGTAAGGCATATAATGCAGCAAAGGGAGCATTTGTGACAGATATCCCTTGAAAATGAAAATCAGAATAGTATCAGGATACAAAGTTTAGTCAGAGAGGTAAGCTGAAGAAATGGCACAGACTTTCTGATAGGATGCTCTGATTTACAAAACTTGCAGATTCCTTTGCTAATGCAACTTGTGAAAATGGAATTGGAGGAATATTTCTAGAGCCCTCAAAGCACTAGGTAGTTATTAGGAATTGAGATCCTTTTCAATAAGCTTTTATATTCAAAAGCTGTCAGTATCATGCATACCAGATTTTGCTCATGCAGGAATACATATTATGAGTTTATTTTTAAGCTTTTTCTGTCATGGTTATTCATTCTAAGTCCCAAACCCTGACAGAAAACTGCACACTGAGATTAAAACTATGCTTATTTCATTCTAAATAGTCTCTCTCTTTCATGAACATTTTAAGGGGAAAAAAATAATCCTCAACAAAATCTCTGTGTGGTGATTAGTGAGCAAATATCCAGGATTCCTGGTTTCCATTTGGCAACTATCAACAATTTGCACTATGACCTAAGAAAATCATTTCATCTGTCTAGACGAGGCTTCATCTTGCTTCACACATTCCCAGAGTTGGATAAAGAATGGTTAGGCAATTTCACAGAAATTGGAAGATAAAATAAGGAAGATTGTCTTAGAGGAGCTTAGCATGCTTACAGAACAATATCAACACCAAAAAAGCATTTTGAATGATCACCTAATGAATGATGTTGTATGAACTAAAGTGATATAATTTATTCTGTTTACCAGTACCTTTCTTAAAAGCAAGAGGGGGAAATCACTGAATAAAAAACTAATCTGTAACAAGAATATTCAAAATATATATCTGTTCAAAGAAACTCAAACTACTTACTTTCAGGAATTAACAAAGAAATAAAGTAACTAATTAGATTAACAAGAATAGCCTATAGTTCCTCTAGGTATGGGTGGCTCCTATGCTCCTATGCACATTGTTGTACGTAATTAAGACACAAATAGAAGCTACCACATTGCTCTAAAACACTCCCAATGACTTTTGGCTCTAGACTATGAAAGACCACCCATTCTTTTCATTTATTTTCACCAACTGAGAAGTTTCACAGAACCTCATCTTAAAGAAAACTTGACAACTTGGTTGTAATACTCATTGTGCCTTCACACAATGCAATATACAATAAAAATAACTGTGGTATTTGTAAAGCACATACTCTGTGCCAAGACTTGTAGTATATATGCTGGGATAGACAGAAATTAATCAGGATGGACACAGTCCCTGTCCCACATGGAGCTTACTGGGTGGGAGAACAGATAATCTCCATTTTGCAGATGATGAAACTGAGGCACAAAGGAGTTAAAATACTTGTCCAAGGTCACAGCAACAGGCAAGTGGCAAAGCTAGAATTAGAACCCAGGTCTTCTGACTCCTAGGCCAATGCTCTATGCATGGGCTCTATGCACTAGGACACAGTACTGCTCTGTATACAACCACATCTTCCAATATTACATCGTGCTATTTCCAGTCTTGAGCTGTAGGAAGAACAGATTTTTTTATATAAATTTTAATAGATTTTTTTATAGACACTTCTAGCCAAAGCGTGTAGTGAAAACATGCTTTCAGGAAGAACTAATTAGGATAGAAATCCCAAAGACTTGCTCAACCTTTTTAATCAGGATTCTATTCTGTAATGATTTTAAAAAAGCAGTTTGGCTGCTCGAAAACTGTGCTGTTATTTGCAAATGTCCAAATGTTCCTAAATTTGATTGGGGCACACACTGGAATTTTTACTCTGAGTTATGTTATCTTGCCTTTTTTTCCCTGACAAGTTTTAGAGTGCATTTCTGTCTTTTTACATGTGCACATATGTGTCTGAATACCTCCAGAATCTGTATGAAATCAATCGTGTTTAGTTAGTGTTTACTGGGTGCAAAGGACTGTACTAAGCACTTGCATGTGGCATCTGTACATACTTGTGAGTGTTTCTAAGGATGTATGTATGGGTCCGTGGAGGTGGACAGACACATAAGGATGGATATCCATAAGGACAGATATGAAGGAAGAGGGGTGGTGATGGAGATGATAAAGATAGAAAGAGAGATAATCAATACAGTGAACAAGGAAAAGAGGGCTCTGGTGGGAGGTGAGCAGCATGTAGAAGCAGCATGACTCTTTGCATGGGCCTGGGAGTCAAGGAGTTGGGTTCTAATTCCTGCTCCACCACTTGTCTGCTATGTCACCTTGGATAAGTCACTTCACTTCTCTGTGCCTCAGTTACCTCATCTGTAAAATGGGTATTAAGACTGTAAACTCCAAGAGGTTCATGGATTGGGTCCAACATGATTATCTTGTATTTAATCAAGTGCTTAGTACAGTGCCTGACAGCTGGTAAGCACTTAAATATCACTAAAAACCCTGATGAAAATATCTGGAAAAGTGATTGAAAATAATGATACTGTTGATGACATATTAACAAAATTAATATCTGTACTGAACATGTATTAAGTAACCTTAAAGTGTTGGGTGGATTTTGCTAATTGATGCTGTGGGCTCCTGAGGCAACCGCTGTATTCAAACTTGATACTAAATAACTGGACATGTAGATATTTACCTCTCTCCTGCAATAACAAATTTTGCTTGTGTTTCTGGTAATGGTGGTTATGGTACTTGTGAGCACTTACTACGTGCCATGCACTGTTCTAAGCGCTGGAGTAGATACAAGTTAATCAGGTTGGACACAGTCCCTGTCCCACATGGAGCTCACACTCTTAATCCCCATTTAACAGATGAGAAAATTGAGGCGCAGAGAAAGGAAATGACTTGCTCAAGGTCACACAGCAGACATGGCGGAGTCAGTATTATATCCTAAGACCTTCTCTTGCAGGGGTTGAGATCGCAGTCAAGATCATTGGGAGCAGCAATAGTTCCCCATTTTGGTCGTAAGGGCTACTTTGGGGGGAGGCAGAGGCAAAGGGAGGCAGAGAGGGGCCAAAGATGTTAAAAACTCAGTTCCGTCTGTTCCTCCATCTTCCAATGGACCTCTTTCACCCTTTCCCTTCCAGCTTCTCGGTCCCTTTTCTTCAGGAACCTCTCCCATCCTGACCATGCTGGTGTGTTTTTTGTTTCTGTGTCAGGGTGTCTGTTTCTGTCTGTCGCTCCTGCACGAACTTGAGTTTTCTGCTAAGAATAAAATGAATATACAACATCCCAACAATTTAAGAACCATTATATGCCATAAAGATCTGCAAGGTAATTTAAACCGCTGATATACTGGATAGCGTATTAAACATCCTTTTTTCCTGCTTTGATGTTATCCTTTCCATCCTTTTAAATGATGATGAAAACACAGAAAAGGAGTGTCGTGCTCAAGAGAACTCCTTTTATGTGTTTTCTACACAAGGTCATTTTTTTCCCTATTTCTCCCAACCTCTATCATTCCAGATGCTTTTGACATCCCGTCGGGATCCTTTTATACTCCTCCTCTTTGTTTTTTGTGTTAAGTACTTACGTTTTGTACCAAGCACTAGACTAAGTATTGGGTAGATAGACAAAAACCTGGTCAGACACAGTCCCTGTCCAACATGGGACTCACAGTCTAAGTAGGAGGGGAGTACAGGTATTTTCACTTTTCACAGTTCTGGCAGTTGCCTATCCCCTCAAGATGTCTTCCTCCTCTCTCTTTCTTCAAAAGCTTGGGGAAGCTGCTGGCTGCCAGATTACTTAGTTTCTGGGATCTGTACAGAAGCCGGCCAGAGAAGGAACCTTGAAGTGCTATCTGTCTATTGGGTTGCTATGCGGAATCAAAATTTCCTGAGTTGGGTGGGAGGCAGGCCTGATAGCACTGACAGTGACACACCTTGATTTAAGGTGAATTCTCCTGTGAATTTTAAGGGTTCAAAAAAGAATGAAATAAAAATAGAACAAAAATAGAACAAAACAGAAGCATTGTGGCCTAGTAGAAAGAGCACAGGCCTGGGAGTCAGAAGGACCTAGGTTCTAATCCCGGCTCCTCCGCTGTGTGACCTTGGGCAAGTCACTTTACTTCTGTGTGCCTGGCACATAGTGTTTTAACAAATACCATTTTAATAAATCAACAAAATACTGTGTTCTAGGTGTTGTAGCATATTTTTGTCTGAAAAGGAAAGGGAAACTGGAAGAGAGGTAAGCTTTGCTAGTATACCTTGGCAATGGTTTTTACAAGGGAGGTTACTGGGTTTATTAAATCAGATTTAAAAAAAAAATTCTACAACCTCAGTGTTTCACCTGTTATTGTTTTTACTATCCTACCTGCTGAATTGTGATAAATCCTATCTAATATAAAAAGAATAACAAGTCAAACAGTGGTCTGTTCAGAAACAAATGAATTTGTAGAATGGTTGCAACCTGACAGCAGGCTGGTGCAGTATGAATAAAGCCACCATGTTCCACTAGCAAGAGATACCATCTAATGTAGAATTTTTATTTTGAATATTGAGTTTCATAGATCTCAAGGTTAATGTTTCACATTTTTGTATGTGAGGAAAAAATGAACTTTCCAGATTTTTATTTAATAAATATTTAATTTTATTTAATAAATTCAATTTTCCTATGATGATTTATACCATCTAAATATGCAGGGAATACATCTTTAAATATTCATCTTTAAGTGAAAAGGCAAAAAACTGAATCAAGAAGACTAATATTTCCTTTAGAATGACCCGAGAAATAGTGAGGTGTAAACATTGCATTACAATTTACATAAAATTAAAGGTGTACAGGGAAATTGTAGCTTCCAAACTTCTGCAGATGCTACATTTCAATTCTAGAGCAAATCAGAGGTATTTATTGGGTACTTACTCTATGCAGAGCACTGTAGTAAGTGCATTGGAGAGAAGAACCCTGTCTTCAAAGAGCTTAAAATATACCATGCCACCTTTGCATAATACTCAGCGTTAAGTGTCAAGAGGCAAACTCATCTAGGATCGTTCTCAATGTAGGAAACATTATCAATGACTAAGGTGCAATTTTTCACATGGGTTAGCACAATACAACAGCATTGGTAGACATGTTAGAGGATTACTAAAAAGGAAAAGATAATCTACCTATTGATTAGATAATGTTAGCAAACTCAAACTAAGAATCCATCTTCACGGTTTTCAAGTAAAGGAATGACTTCATTTGTAAAACATAACATTAGAACAGTACTTGATACATAGCAAGCACTTAACAAAAAAATTTTAAAAAAAAGATCAACCATGGAACCATCTGACCAATATATTTGCATGAAATACAACTGAAATGTCTCAGCAGTGAGTATGTCACCTGACTTTCTTCAGTTTTGCCAAAACTTTGCCTGTCTGGAGAAGCTTAAATTCTTTCTGACATTTAGAAGATGCTGAAATTAAATAAATACTCAATAGAGTCTGTCAAAGGGGATTAGAAAGGCACCAAATGACAGCACTGTGATGTGAAGATGTACATCAACATAATAGGGTGCATTTTCTTTTTTGGGTTGATGCACAGGAATTCAATAGTACCATTCCAATCAGAAATAAATGAAATCATGAGACTAAACCTCATGCTGTCATGAAAACTACCCAGAAAAACCAATGATACTTTATTACAACTTCACACTCACATACCATATTGAATTGGGATGATTCCTCAAAGGCAAATAATAAGAACATAGTAATAACATTAAAGGGTGATAGCCCAGGCCATTCAGTATAATTATTCTGCCTCAGAATGTCAACAGGATACTTACAGGAATTGATATCTTTGATATTTTTAATATTCATCCTAATATTTTGGGATTAAACCATCTAACATCCCTAGAGTCCTCTTCTACACCCCAATCTACGCTCCTAGTATTCTATTATTATAATAATGATGGCATTTGTTAAGCGCTTACTATGTGCCAAGCACTGTTCTAAGCCCTGAGGTAGATATACGGTAATCAGGTTGTCCCACGTGGGGCTCACAGTCTTTAATCCCCATTTTACAGATGAGATAACTGAGGCACAGAGAAGTTAAATGACTTGCCTAAAGTCACACAGCTGACAAGTGGTGGGATTAGAACTCACAACCTCTAACTTCCAAGCCCATGCTCTTTCCATTAAGCCACGCTGCTTCCCTATTATGCATCTTTATCCATTAACTTATTCAAACCACTCTTTGGCCTCTCTGGAAACTCAAAAAAAAATGAAATAAATGCAAAAGTGTGCAATCATACTGTAATTGTTAAAATATGGATAAAACAAGTAAATATTTAATGAGTTATATAATTCTCAAGAAGATTAGAGAAGTTGAGAACTGTAATAATGTACTCATATATTTCAATTCATCATTTGAGAATGCAAGAACAGCAGAGAAAGTTATCAACTTTTAAATTAATTTACAAAAATAATTTTAAATACAAAAATTTCCTTTCATTTTAGGGATTCATGTCATAACAGTAAGCACAGAATTAGTATTTTTAGGTTTATATTCAAACGTGTATCTGGGCCTTTTGGAGGATTCATTTTAATCACAATATCGATATAGGACCTGCTTGAAGAACGACTACAGAGGAATTGAAATAAAATATATAGTATTTTACCATAAATATTTTAATAGCTAAATTTCTGGGTGATTTCTGAAAAACCTCATCATTACATGATCAGGTTTTCACATTTTATTTCCAGGATGCCACAAGGAAAATACTTTGCTATTAGAAAGTAAAATTTGGAAACAGCTTGTCCTCACACAGTTATGACATATGAATATTATTTTGATCAACTATGCCCAAGAAGTACAGTAACATAAATTGAAAAATGAAGCCTACACATAAAACTCTACCTAGACTTTGCTATTATAGAGCTATAACCAGTATTACTGATTCTTCTGAAAGTACTTTATTGTTCATTTTTTGCATTTCCATCTCCCCTCACCATTTCACCTTAAGAAATTTTGAATTCAATCAGATTTTGTCATTATCTTTCATGATAGCTCCTGATGAATATTCATACAGAAAGCACATCACCTACAAATTAATGTTGAAAATATGGCTCATTAGGTGGGTTAGGTGAATCTTACTGGGGCACTGGGACATGAAAACTTTGCAGTTCCAAACTCAGATGTCTACTGCTTTTAAGAAATCAGTTTTAAAAAATCTGGTCATCATCTTCATCATCATCTTGTGTTTGTCTCCCCTGCTTGACTGAGGGCAGGGATTTGTCTTCTAACCCTACTGCACTCACCCAAGAACTATACAAAATGGGCTCTCAATAAATAGTATGGAATATCAATTCTCTTCTCATCTCTCCTGCCTCTGGCCCTTTTTTCTTGCCCTTCCTCCTCCCTGAAATTTCCTCCCTCTTCAAACCACCAGACCACAATAAGCCACCAAACCACTTTAGACCCTCCCTGAAATCCACCCTCTTCCAACAGGTATTTCTCAATTAATTTGTCTACTTCCCAGGTCATAATCTCCCAATTACCAACTCAATAATTTCACACTATGTTAGCACTCATGCAGTCACATCTGCCTGTAGTCCTTTTACGTATTTTGACCTTTGTACTCTATTTAAGCATTCACTTATCCACATATTCATTTTTCTTTTCCCTATCTACAAATTATTTATGTCACTAGATTTTAAGGGCCTAGAGCACAGGAACTGTGTCTTTTACCTTCTTTGCACTCCCTCAGGTGCTTAGTACAGTGCTCTGCACACAGGAGATCCCCAACAAAAGCTAGTGATCAGTTGGTAACATGGCTGTGTATAAATGTACGTGTATAATCTAACACAACTACAACAGGAAACTACAACTCCTTTCTTTGACTGCCATAATCTAGTTTCAGATACAGAAAATTTGTTTATCTTTCTATACACAGAGTCCTTATTTCATACATACTTCAGGCCATCAGTGTTCCTTTCTTCATATTTAATTTCCTTTTTCAATATTTAAACCTACTTAAGTCTTATATCTCATGGCTTTTGCAGTCAACATAAGAAATGTAACTTTCCATTTCTCCCAAGTACATTTTATTCTTGATAATTTGGTGACATGCTGGAAAAATTCTCAATAAATTTACAACTAAACTGAATGTAAGAAAGCAAATTCACTCCAAGTGATGAAAGAGAATTACATTATTCTGTGTAAGAATATGACTAACTCCAGAAACCTATCTAAGTTTCTGCCTCAAAACATTGGTTTGTGTTTGAGGGCTTGGTTGGAATCCAGTTAATCACAACAATTCTGGCATGAATGTTTATTCATTCATTCAATCAACACATCAAATACACATCCCGAAAAGCTGTAAACTCAATCTTCAAATAGATCATGTAAACTGATCCACATAAGTGGCTTTTTCTCTATCAAATTTTAGTAGAATGCCAGTTTTTTTTAAATTTTCATTTTAACTGTAACAAGTTCATTTTAATCCAAGAACATAAAAAGTTCTTCATATTAGCCTGAGACTGACCTGGAAGAGGAAGAATAAAATGGCATTTCTTTCTCTAAGGTTGGCTCAATTTTTGACCTATCTGCTGAACCTACAGCAGTTGGGCCTGTATGCTGGACCAACAAAGGTGCCGGATATTGCTAATTGTGGTGTTTGTCTGAAAGCTGATCGGATTGAGACCATCATTTATTTGATAACGGCCATGAACAGCAGATAAAGCTTTCTGATGCTTTGGTTCTTTGCCTGATGAATCGAATGCATAGCAAGATAGGCTATTACATCTCACTGTCAGGATCATATTGCCTAAATTCCCTCAAATGCCTAAGCCATGCTCTTTGTAATACCACTTAATTCATAATATCCCTACCCAAGACTCCTCATTTTTCACCAATTGATAAAGTATTCAGTATATGGGCTTTAAAAGACCATTTGTAATTTTATGCCTTCCTCAAACAACACTTTTCTAAACTAAACCAAATGTCCAGTGAGTTCTATGAAGTACATCTGAAAAGTAAACTGGCTAGATCTGTAATTGAATAATGTGGGAAATTACTCTTGCATATAAAATTACAGTGCAAAGAGAAGCAATTTTTTTTCCAAAGTTTTAAAGCCTAATCATCCTGAAAAGCTAAATTTTCATTTATTCAATAAGATATAAACTGAACTCAGAGATGCTTCATGTCAGGGTTCAGAATGCAACTATAATACAAACTTCAGGTTATCACAACAAGAAGCACAACATTTAAGCTTTCTACAGAAATTTTGTTCCAATTCAAAGCAGCTGGTAGGTGTCTAAAGTGAAAAGTCTTTATTAATACCAGTAATCTCAATGGTGGCATTAAATGTAATACTACAAAGGTGTAATAGACACACAAGAAGAGAAAAAAGACAGAAAGACAGAAGCACTAAAAAGAATTATCAGATAAATACAATGGAATAAGAAAAGTGCCCTCTTAAAATTTGTTTTGAAACTTCACAATCAATAAGCAGAGATCTTTAAAAATGCCTCATAATAATTCATAACTTACCCTAACATTGTAAAAGGATAAATGACAAAATTATTTGATCAAGGTAGAATTTAGTTTGAAAATCCAGTCAAATTAAAAACCTGAATGTCTCTACATATTCCTTTATTTAACAAATTCAGTTCTCCCATAATGTGAGTTTTCACTAAGGCTTTCGTAAGGATAATGTTGGGGAATTATGGAATATTCTTCTAACAACACATCTAGCCTGGTAGAATATGTTGAAATATTGAAAGAAATGGTTGTGCTCATGCACATGGTGTCAATCAGGACATATCCTAACATGAGTTTTCCTTAACACAGGGTTCATCAAGAACATAATCCCCACGTTAAAGGAGAACTGATTGTATTTTGAAATAACTGATGCAGTTTTATAATCCGATTATCTGTTGAAATTAGATCAGATTTCTCAAGAGCAGTCATCAAGTAATGAGACAAAACTAGAGGTGGGGTGATGAAATAATTCTCAGGGCCATTTACCCTCTGAGATTCATGGGGAGGATTTGTGATAAGCAAGTGATAAATCCATTTCTCTGATTTGCAGTGGTGAAACACGACCTCTTCAGATCCCTGAGCTCCACATATAGAATTACCAAAGCCTGCTTAATGCCCATCCACAGTCTACCTAATTCATTTTGCATGAAAGATATGTGAGGAGCTAGTTTTATCAAAAAAGAGGTTTTCAAACTATTGCAGTTTTTAAATATGACCTGAGATTACTTGAGAGTGTCTTGTGAAAAAGATAGTCCAGCTTTTGGATGAAGTACTGTAAAATAAGGATTCAATATTTGTTTTCCCTCCTACTTATACTGTGAGCCCCATGTGGGACAGGGACTGATTCCAATCTTATCAACCTGTATCTACTACAGCGATTAGAGCAGTGGCTGAGAAAGAGTAAGAACTTTAAAAATATAATAATAATAATAATAATAGTAATTATGATAAAGTACTTGCCTTTCAGTAACAGATACCCAAGGATGTTGGGAAGTCATATATCTAAACACACACACTCCCACACACTTGCCTATGTTTAAAGTGCCAAACAAGCAACTGTAATCAAGAATAGCATGATAATTGTATACATTCCCCAGAGAAAATGTCCTCTAGGACACTGAAATGAAATTGGCAATCTGGCAGTAAGTACTTCTCTTCAAATCTTATTTGCTACAAAAAGAAAGCATGTACATTCATCACACTGCCCTTCAAAAGTCTGAAGTGCTAGAAAATAAGAGCTGTGAATTCAATGCAACTTGATTTCCACATATGCACAACTAATAGAAATCCTTATTAATAATAACAGTAATAACAATTGTTAATATGTGCTTACTAGTTGCCATGCACTGAAGTATATACAAGATAATCACATCTGTTAGTGGCCATTCCACATGAGGCTCATAATCTAAGAAGTAAGGAAAGCAGGTATTTTATCCGCATTTTATAGATGAGGATACTCTGGCACAGAGAGGCTATGTGAATTGCCCAAGGTCACACAGAAGACCAAATCAAAGCTGGTACTAGAACCCAAGTCTCTTGACTCCCAGTCCAAACCTCTTTCCTCTAGGCCAAAGTGCTTCCATGGGAACAAAAGTATACAACTATTACAATTCGTAATGGCCTGCTATTAAGAAATCTCTGATTTCTAAATGCCCCTGACCAAGCAAAGAAGCCATAGTCATATCTGTATCTTGAAACTGTAATATGTGAACACAGACAGTTGGGATCAAGGTTTGTGTTTGGCTCCCAAAACAGATTGTGTCTCCAGAAATCCCTCCCATTCACAGAGGCTAGATATGAATTTGGCTCACGAGCTTACACAGAAATAAGAAACTTGGATTTTATTTTTGGCTCCACTACTAACATGCCAAATGACCATAGACATGTCACTTAACCTCTTTGTGCCTCAACTTCCTCTACTGAAAATTAGGGATAAACAACACTTTCTTCCTCAACTCCTTTGTGATGGGGATGATGTGAGAATGAACTGAATATATTGTCTGCAAGGTACTTTGATCTCCTTAGAAAAGCACCATAAAAATATAAGGTATTATTATTATCAGGTCATTTACAAAACCGACCTTCTTGATGGAACAGAGCCTTACCTATTGAAAGGAAAGTGCTGCTAATCCTCTAAGGTGTGGGTGTGATTGTCTCAAGGCAATTATATTCACAACTAGATTTCCTTATTACAGTTATAAAATACTATAGGGTGGGGAAGGAATAAAGGGTACAAAGAAAACAAGAGAACCTGTCATTTTTATAAGAAATGCCAAAGTTGATGAGTTTTGCTTAAACTTGGTTACAATAGAATCATTATCAATTCTCATAATTGATTCAAATAATTCCTTGAACCTAGAAAGCACTTGGATTTTTCCAAAGTGAGTCTATATCATTTATTTCATTTTATATTCACAATATCCCTGTGAAGTAGGAAGGAGCAGTAGAACTCTGCATAGGCCCCAGCCAGTCTATGGATCTTATGGGACCTGTGTGGACTTTGGGGCCAGAGTCAGGCTGTAACAGAGCCAAACCTAATCAGGTTAAAAGGACTTGGACAGTCTCCCCTTCCACTGGCTACATGTCCTACACTAGGCTAAACAGTTGAGGAAGGAGAGGAAGGGGTATTGAGTACATGTTTCAACTGTCTTCTTTGTTTTGGCCTTACCTGGTGCACAAGCCAAGCTCAACATCAAGGCAAAAAACAAAAATGAAATAAATATGCGTTTACCTTCACCATTCTGCTTCCACTGAAATTAAGACCATGGTGAGTGCTTCATGCAGTTGTCAGATCATCTAAAGGGTTCAGGCAGTCTGGTTCCTGAATTTTGCTTTGCCTATTGGTCCCAGGCCAGTCTTGGACTAGGAAGGGCCTACATTATGGCTCATTGGACACCCTTACAATACCCAAAAAGGTAGGTATTATGAACATTTGACTAATAAAGAAATTGAGGAGCGTGAGATTAAGCGACTTGCTCAAGATCAAGCAGAAGGTTTATGGTAGGATTAGTATGAAAATCCACATCACCTGACATTTATGTCAGAGCCCCTTCCACCAGAGCTTGTCTCCATTACCTCAAAAAGGCTACTGAGACTACTATTTACCAACATGGTTTGACTTCCAAAGCTTTGGAAATAAAAACATTAGATGCATTCTAATGGAGTGCTGATAAAAACAATCAAAATTATAGACAGTGACTTATTTCCAGGTGAAGGAATTATTTAAAAAATCAGAGATGTTTGCAAGGGAATAATGAAAAAGAAATGCCATATGTACTATCCCATCAAAAACAAAGTACTCCAGTTAGTTCTTTGGCTACTAGAGCTAATGCATGACTCAGATGAAGTTCAACCTGATGATGATTATGATGCCATTTATTAAATCAATCAATGATGTTTATAGATCACTTACTTTGTGCAGAGCATTGTACTAAGTGCTTAGGAGAGTACAATATTCCCCCCAGTCTAATGGGGGGAAACAGACATTAAAATAAGTTACAGGTAGGGGGACCAATGAAATATATGGGCTTGTCCATAAGTGCTGTGGGGTTAGTACTTAAATGCTTCGGTACTCAGTATATGGGAGAGGCAGCAGAGAAGGAAAGTAGGTTAAAGGAATGAAAGCTTTCTGGAGATATGATTTCGGTAGGGTTTTGAGGATGGGGAGAGTGGTGGTGTGTCAGAAAAGAGGTGGAAGGACTTCCAAGGCAGGAGGGAGGGTGTGAACAAGGGGGTTATGGTGTGTGAGGCAAGAGCAAGGGACATTGATTAAGTTGGTATTAGAGGACCGAAGTGTTTGGAATGGGTTCTAGCGGAAGAGGAGCGAGGATAAGTATGAAGTGCTTACTATGAAAGAACTGGGATAACTGCTTGGGTAGATGCAAGATAATCAGATCAGATGAAGTCCTTATCACTCATGGGGAACCGTCTAAGAGAGAGGGAGAGCAGGCGTTGAATCCCCATTTTACAGATGAAGAAACTGAAGCCCAGAGAAGTTAAGTGACATATCCAAGGTCACCCAGCAGGCATGTGGCAGAGCCAGTCCTGGAACCCAGGTCTTCTGACTCCCAGTTCCACGCCCTTTCCACTAGGCCAGGAGGAGGGCTACTCTAAGGGTAAACCGCAAGGGAAGGGTCACTTACAGTTGCTTTTCTTAGTCCTGATACTGAGTCTCCACAAGTTGGTGGGCACTCAATCACTCAATCTCTTTTATGGTCAGTTTCTCCATCCTCTAAATGGGAACAGCACTGGGACAGTAGAAGGTTTAATTTTATGCTTTTAAAGTACAATCAGTTCTGCCTTGCCACTGGTTTTTAAAACTCGTTTTTTGTCCACAGGACATTTAGGGAATTTGGGAATGTTCCTTAGATAATGCAAGACGGCTTTGGCTCTATGTGCCACATAACTGAAGGCACAGTTATGATCATGTGTGAGTTGTTTAGCACGAGTTTTCCTTAACTCAAAGGTTTCACTATAAGACAACCTTCACATTATAGGGGACCTAAGCGTATTGTAAGAACGCAAATAAAAGTAATATGAAGGTCAAATACTTTATTGTACTTAAGACCACTAATTTTCTTTGATTGATGTCATTTGGAAGATCCACTGAGTGAAATTTATTGGCTTTAGGAAACATATCTAATGTCAATGTAAATACTAAGAGTCAATTATGGAGCTCATTGAAATGAGCAAATACAATTCTGAAAAGCACTTTTTTTAACCACTCATAAGAGCTAAAATGAAGGGGGAATTAATATTGGAAATAACCTCAATTTACTGATTTCTTAAATTTAAATGTTGAAATTATTGAAATGTTGAAATTATTGAATATTCTAAAGTAAGTTTTCAAATACTATCAGTGGAAAAGGTTTGGTTTTTTTTTAATTGTTCATTGGCTCTTCTCTATGACAACATAAAAGTCTCTAACTTAGTTACCAGGTTTCCAAGAAAGTTATGAAAGAACAGAGTCAGTCATCCCACTTGACTGGGACATGCTGAATTTTTCATAGCAACAATCCAGCACTGTCAAAGTCATTATAGTGACCAAATGCCAGACAATGAATGCAAGCTATCATTACTAATCAATCCACAGCTGAGCAACAAATAGTAGGCATTCAGCCACTGATCACTGTCTACATACACCATAACCAAGCCCAGTAACTACATCATCCTCTGAATGATGCCACAGTTGAGCCAAAAACTTGATTTTATGAACATCCTCTCTCCCTCCCTCAATGTGATATAGCTGTTAGCTGTAGCTCCAAATAACATGTGAATTCTACAAGACTGATTCCAAGCCACCCTTTATGCCATTTTAGTCTATTACACTTCACAGAGCTTTAAATAGAATATAATTCTGCTTGAAATAACTTACCTTACCCTGGTTGACCAAAATACTTTGGGAGCTATCTTGCAATACATGTGTATTGGTCAAGTGATGCAATGTGATTCCTAGATTCCATTCTCAGCAGTTCTTGTCTTCAAATCAAGGCAAGAAAATTCAAATATCGGCATTGATGATTTAATGACTTTGGTTGCCTGACCTTTCTGAAATAATATTTTTGGCAATCACAACTTGGCAGCTTCAGTAAAGGCAAGGCCAGGACACAAAGAGGAAGACAGGAAGCCTAGAGCTGGCCATGTGTCCTTGGCAGTCAGCATTGCAACAGGGTGAACAGCCACCTCTCTGCCAAACCAGAAACAGTGGGGGAAGCCCAGCTAATTGGCAAGTTGCAGACTGCTACATTGTACATCCTCAGCTCTAAATGCCTGATAAAGTTAAATGGTATGCCAGACCCTAATCTATTTAAGCAGTATACTACTTTACTTAGGAAAACTTAATTTGCCCTTGTTAGTGTGTTTCCTTAAGGAAGTGATGAAGCAGTATCATTAAGATGGGAAAGACTGAAAGGCTGAAAACTAATTCAAGATACACTGTACTATTCTGCTTTCAGATTTTTCTTTAAAGGGCAACATCCCCTTGCGTTTTCATTTTCTACCCTCAGGCATCTCTGCTCCACAAAACCAATATGGCCAGTTCTTTAAAAGAAAATTCCAAAATAAATAGTACACATTATGTACTTGTAAGTGCTTCATTTTTTTTCCATCTTTTGCAACAAATACCCACTTCTTTTCAAAACATTCAATGAAAACTTAGTATTGAAGAATACTTTAACATCACCTCAATGGTCACCTCAACAAAGAAAAAACACATTTACTTCAGAATCCACTGCATTTCCTGGAGATAGCCACAACTGTCCCAGCTCTAACTCACTGCTCCCAGTCTTCCCTCTGCAGGTCACTATCTCTCCCTTCAAATCTGCCAAGCTACATCCCACCCCACCTTCGAAGCCCTCCTAAAAAGCCACCTCCTCCAAGAGGCAGTCCCTAAATAATCACCTATCTTCCTGGACAAGCATCTTTATCAACCTGGACAAGCATCTTTATCAACCATCTTTATCAAAAATGTTTACCAGTGTTTTGCTTACATTTAAAAATAATTGTATCTAAGCTCTTAATATTTTATCAGTTATAGACTCATATACACATATATAGTTTTACATATATATAAAACTATATATGTACATATAGATCCCCTTCAAATAGAAGACATTAATTATATACTTGACAATTTACATCCTCCTGTTTTCTATCACCTCATCTTCAGTATAAATTTCTAGGTTAATTGTTTAGCACATTAATAAAATATTTGGGCTGTTTGAGGCAGTCATAATGTATGAATTCAAGTGCATTACTCATTACATTTATTACATGTTCTGTGAAATTTAGGGTAACATTTAGAATATACAGAACAAACACAAATGTATATGTACAAACACGGAAACACATTAAACAAAACTACACCAGAGATACACATATGAATTGTTGATATAACCAATTTCTAGTTTAATTTCAATGACTGTTTACAGGGAGAGCTGCTTCAGTGGAAGAATTTCAGAGAAGGAGAGGGACATGGTTTAAGAGAAAGGTGAGGGAAGGGCATTCCAGGTGGGATTGTGAGCAGTCTCTCAAGTGGCAGAGGTTGAGTCAAATGCAGGGCATGGTAAAAAAAGGTTGCTTAGGAGCTGGGTGGGGCAAGAGAAAAGGCAAGTCAGGTAAGAGAAGGAGGATGGTAGAGAATTGTAATTGGTCAAGGGAATTGACACCATGATCAGATGTTTCATTTAAATCAGATATATACAAAAAAAGATTAAAGATACTAAAGGGGTTAAAATGAAAACATATTAAAGGAAACTTTCAAGAGCTACTTTAGATATATGTCCACATTATTTACCAGCAATTCTAATCCCTAAAATGCAACGAATTAAATGTGGAAGCAAATATGAGCCCATGGCTGACTATGATGCCATGCTATATACATGAGATTTACCGTTTCGTCGTATCAGTTAAAATTGAATTGAGTTTTCTATTTTTTTTAACAGCTGTCATATGGAGGTGGACTGAAAATAATATCTTGACTGGCTCTTTGTGCTGAACAGTTGAATGCTACTTTAGACAGAAAATTACTTCTTTCACTTTATAAAATTGATTATCATGGCGATCACAAAATTATCATAATTATATCTTTGAGAACTCTTATTGGGAATTGGTCTCTGAAATAGTTTCATGCATGGAGTTCATTTATCTTTTATAATGATCACCAAAACAAGTGTTCTTTCTGTAGCTGTCTAAGTGATTTTACCTTTTTCTATTAATATCCTGCACTTTGGGAGAAAGCAAAGAAATCAGCCTCCACAGATTATTTTTCAAAGCAATTGTTTTCTGCTAAGTGAAGCCAATGGCTTTTTGAAACAGGAATCAACACTTCCCCTTTATGGCAACATAACATTCACAATGTGCTTTCCTAAATAGATGGAAAGCCCAAGAAAAAAAAAAGCTCCAATCTGTGTTTCATAAACTGTACTCTAAGAGAAATAGCAATAAAGTTTATTACAGAACTAAAGTATCTGCATAAACCCGGTTAATTGAAAAGTGGGTGGAGAGAGCTGCCAAATTAAATGTTTACATTAGCACAGCTGTATTGTAAAAACATTCTGCCCCCTGCGCTTTGTAATTATAAGATATTTCTGGACTGTGTATCTCTACAAAGTTTATCTCTACTGCCAAGAGTGTTTTGGCACAGAGTGTCTGCAATTTTTGGCAGTCAGAGTGCTCTCAGCGCAGGCAGTATCTAAAATGGCTGCCAAACAGTTATCCCTGAAATGTCGTCGACCTAGTGTCGTCCTATGTGAAGGGCAAAAGCCCAAATTGCTTTTTTTTCTTTTAAATCTGTTTTAAATGAGGCAGAGGGGAATTGTTTTTACAGACAGGCAAAGACTGGTAAGCAAAATTTTTAGACTGTCCAAAAAAGGGGAAAAAAAACCTGCTGTAGTAATAGTGGGTGAGAAAGAACACTGTTGGCTATAAAGCTAAAGTGAAAAAAGAGCATTTCCATTGAAGGCTCACTTCATTTTAATGGTTTGAATTCTGCACATACCTGTACTGCCTTCTGCTGATGTGACTAAAACACTTGATCATTTCTTTTTAAGTTAGAACCACTGAACAGATTGCAGAAAGTAAAACTGGAGCCAAAATTTCCCCATTTTCGGCAGCATAACTGTGACATAGAATTTACTATTTCAACAAAGTAAACCTAACCTGTTTTAATTATGGAAGCAAGAAAAAGAAGGCAAAGTGTTTCATGTATTTGGTAGGTAACAGCAAAATGACTCTGATGGCATTTGCTCTCCAACACATTTTATCCTTGGTATATTTAATGAACAGCTAAACGCTAGTGCCATTAGCCATTTTGTACTGCATAACTAGGCCACTGAATTTTGCCCTTTAGAATGCTCTGCAAGTTTAAACTCAGGTCAAGACATACTTTGGGCCAAGTTTTAGTATTCTGCAATCAAAATTGGCAGTGTAGGAAAACAATTAAAAAGTTTAACTGAATAAAATATTTCTTAGTTCAAAAGACATTTCAGAGGTGAAAAATGAATTCCATAATATTGAAATAGATTGATGATACTGAGATTATCACCTAATTTTCTATCTGTAAATAAAATGTAAATCCACAAGGAAAAGACAGACACATGGAAATAATTTTCCAATCAGCTTTACTTATTTAAGTATAAAAACAATGACAGTGTAAGATTCAGATCAAGTCTCTGGTATTTATTTGAATACTGCCTTTTTTTCTATCTGTCCACTTCTCTTCCCGTAATGTACAGATGCACACTTTAACTTTAAAAAGGCAAAACTGTGATGATTCTGTACAAAGGACATTTAGGGACTTTCAGCTTTTGTTTAATTAGTAAGCAGGGTCAAAGTCACACAGCTGTGCAGCAACAGTACATTCCTAACTGACTAGAAGTCAAGGCTAAAGTTCCAAAGTATATAGAGAATATCTTTAGTTAGTGTTGCATCACCAATAGCCTTAGCACATGAAAAAACATGGTTCAGTCGATCAATGATTCTTATTGAGCGCTTACTATGTGCCGAGCACTGTACTAAGCAGAATTAGTAGACATGCTTCCTGCTCAGAGGAAACTAATTTTATTCCAACTAAAGTAACAAATTTTTAGACATAAATATATATGGGTCGACTTTTCACTTTGGGTGTGAAGATGAAAAAGGAGCAGGAACTTTAGATAGAAGGGAGTCTAGGAGAGGCCAGGCTTCAGAAGTAAGAGGCCAAAAAGTCACCATTTTGCGACTTTTCAGCTCTGTCAAGACCTGGGATGAGCAAGACTGGGAATCCAGCTCAAAACCTGTGGTATCACCCAAGGCACTTATTGCACTGGCAATAAATTGGCTCTTATTCCTATATATTCCAAAGATTTCTCTTCTGTCCCTGTTTCTTTCTTTAATCAAACCACAGTATTTATTGAACACTTACTGTGTGCAGAGCACTGTACTAACTGCTTGGAAGAACACAATATGAAGCGGTAGGTATAGACAATCCCTGCCCACAAGGCATTTTCTAGGATCTAATCTACTACACTGTTACAGACCAAACTGATCCATGGTAGCAAATAACGATGGAATTTATAAAGCACTTACTCTGTGCCAGGCTTTTTGTTGGGGGAAGAAAAGGGTTAATTTTAGGATGCTTCTGTTGGGGATAGGTTCCCGTTTCTAAGGGGACCAGCTCTCCAAGATAACAATAGGATTTGGGGCCCTTCCCACTGCACTCTTTTCCCACTCCATTCTGCGTCACCCTGCCTTGCTCCCTTTGTTCTTCTCCCCTCCCAGTCCCACAGCACTTCTGTATACAGCTGTAATTTTCTTATTTATATTATTGTCTGTCTCTCTCCTCTAGACTGTAAGCTTGCTGTGGGCAGGAAATGTGTCTGTTTATTGTTGTACTGTACAGTGTTCTGCACTAAGTAGACTTATTACAGTGCTCTCCACTCCATAGGTAAGCTCAATAAATACGATTGAATGAATCAATGAATAAAGACTGAAGATCTTGAAACAGTACTGAGAGAGATTTACTGGCATCAGTTAGAAATAACCTAAGCAAACCATGATGGGATGTAGGTGGACCTGACCACCTGAAAGCTGATCTGTACCCTGGCTTAAGCATTCAGACATGCATGGCAAAAACATTTTTTTTTTACTTAGCAAGAGATTCATTTAACTGGTCATGCCAAGCGTATCTAACATATGATCACCTATTAAGCCTGTGTTGTGGAAGGTGAGGGTGGAGAAGGAAGTGACCAACATTGCTCCGCCCTCTGGGTGGTACCAAGATGAATGGCGGGGAATAAAATGCAATGCTCGAGTTAGGGATCACCCCTGGATTTTTATGTGCACGAGTCAACAAGGTGGCATGGTCCTGGTTTTCTTGGTCTTTGGGTTTTCCAAGAGGGGCCTCCATCAGGGAACAAGGGTCTGCGGGGGACCCGGACAATAAATTCAGCTTTATTCATGTAACAACTGTCGCTTGCTGTCAGTTAACTGAGAGCTGCTCCAGTACAGTACTTTCTTACCAATGGTGTCACTTCTGGATGGGGAACATTGTAAGCAGTCAGGTTGGGGCCTGGCTAACATTGGAGTATTATAAGGTGACTGGATAAGACAAAGTCCCTGTCCTATAAGGGGCTCATAGCCTAATCAATCGATCAGTAAACAGGCAGGGGATCGTATCCCCATTTTACATGTGAGGAAAGTGACTCATGGGGAAGTTCAGTGACTTTCACAAGCCACTCACAGAGCAGTCCAGAAGTAGAGTTGGGACTAAAACCTGGGCCTCCTGATGCCCAATCCCATGCTTTTTCCACTAGGCTAACTGCCTCCCATCTTTGTAAACAGATCTAAACAGATTTTAAATCTGAGCTTCGCTTCATTTCTGGAAAATGTCATGTGTTTACTATCTTGAGGAATGAAGGGCAGCAATGATAAGCTTAGAAAAGGTCGACAAATGTAGAACACAACTTTTCCCTCTAAACACATCAAGTTCTGTGAAATGTGCTTGATTTCTGATACGTAGCTTCCACGATTTCCCAGGATATAGCCTCCCTTGAGCAGAGACTACTAATTGTGCCAAGTAATGTTGTGGTTTGGTTATGTGCATGAACTGGAAGTAGGATGAGACCAACCAACTCATTTTGCCCATGGCATGCCACAAATTGAAGACTAAGTTAGTGCAGTAAATTGGACGGCAGACAGCAAACTGAATACAAGCACTTCAGTGTAATGATAACAGCTGAACAAGAATATCTCCCTGTCAAAGTCACTCTCCTCTCCAGTCCCCACAAACCTCCTAATTGTCCCTTGAGACCCTAAGACCTAACCACAGGATCAAATAATTCTCTGTCAAAGCCACATCAAATGAATGACAGAGGCTATCTGTTCCCCATTGTTACTTTTTTCATAGTAGTACTAAGTGGTTTTTGTTGAGCACCTAACAAACATAATCACTATCATAAGTGATTGGGAAATAGGTATATTTTTATATTAGCTGATATTCCAGGGACCAATGTTTACCTTCTGTTCTACTTAGACAAGACTTCATCATAAGATGAATCTCATCCAAGTTTGTCATAATTATATCACCTTTCCCATCTATCTCTTCTTGTTGCATATGGAAAGATCAGAATGGTTTAAAAAGGATTCCATGTTATTACAATTCCATTTATCCTTTTTTTTGGCTAACTACAACTAGAGGTGAGCTTTCATAATTATAAAATTGGCAGATCCAAGCCTTTTTCTTAAGAAATGACCTAGGTATTTCACTTAGAATGATTCTCTGATAACACATTTTTATTTTACTCTGCCCAGTCATCATAAAATTGGGACTAGGCTCACTTTTCATAGTTTTAATCGAATTGGGGTAATTTCATCATTGACCTCATTGGGAGGATGTGGAAGTACATGTTCTAAATTCCAATAACTCAAAACTACAGGATAAGAAGTACAGAGGATATGTACTTTAAAAGCTTCTCAAGCTATAACTTCAATCAATGATTGATCTCCACTAGAATTTATGAATTCTTAAAGAAGGAAAGTTAGGAATGTTTATTGTCCATTAACTTTTCCTCCATATTTTGCTCAACTGTTAATTCAAATGTCTTATTACATGATATTCACTTCACCCTCAACACTTACGTACATATTTGTAATTTCATTATTTATCTTAGTGTTTGTCCTCCCCTGCACCCCCCAATCTGGAAGCTCCTTGTGGGCACAGAATGTGTCTGCCAACTCTGTTGTACTGTATTCTCCCAAGCACTCAGTACAGTGCTCTGCACAGAGCAAGCACTCAATAAATACCACAGATTGATATGAATCATTATCACAAATGTTCCAGTTCTTCATAAGCACCACCGATAAAATGTATCCCAACTGTATATACCTAGAATGACAGCTGAAACAGATTGAGCCAATTTCATTCTAATTACTTGGTGGACTTAATATCTCAGGGCTTTACATTCCAGGTTTTTGCCTCCAAAACTCACATTTAGCAAAGGCATTTTGCTAAAGTAGCCAGTTATCCCAATATGATGATTACAATTTATAAAGCTTTCCAACAACATATACCAAGTGTGTTTTTTTTCTTGCAGTTTAACACATGCCTAATTTTTCTCTTATAGCTCCAGGATTTTGCAACACAAAATTTACGTGGAACTACTTCACTGTCTGCCCTGTGTTTCTGTTCCGTCCATGTGCGTGGGGGAGAAACCACAGGAGAAAGGGAAGAGCAGGAAAAGGACAAGGATGTTAGATAAAGTTGTGATGCAGTGGTACTACAAAAAATGTATGAAAACCAAAATGAAATAATGCCTGACTATTGACTTCAGAAAATGCTCACCAGCCAATAAAACTAATTTTGAAGCTGGGTACCCAGTGTCATTTTTTCCACATGATCTTTTAGCTTATTTATGTTGTCTGTGGTTGCTGAACAATATGGTTCTCTTCTTCTTTTATAATGAGAAAATGTTGTGGTTTATCACCACATTCTTTCATAGAAATTTGTAACATGCCTACTTTTAGCACTTGAGTAATAACAGTATTTTCAGTTTAAAACAATGCACATTCAATTTTAACGTAGAGCCTCTGCCTAAGGACACTTTCTATAAACTTAAAATTCTTGCAATACGAGTGATTCATTTATGTTTGGAAAGAAATAACAAAAATTGATTAGCAAATGCTAAGAGCATCATTGACAAAGACCAAATATTTATTAGAAGGCAATTGCTTGAGAATATGGCTTTAATTGTGCATACATATTTTTATTCATTAAGATGAATAACCATAAAATCCCACACTATGATGTCCCAGCCTCATAACACATTAATAAAGTTTCTTCAAGATTCTGGCAGGGGGCCAGTACAGTCCATTAACTCCTTGCAAGTTGTTAAAAGAAGCAAAGTCATTTCAGGCTGCTTTGTGGTTGTGAATGAAACAGCAGGCAGTCTATATGGAAACGTCACTTTGGATATGGCACTGTTAATGGATGCTTTGCTGCTCAATCAAAACACGATGAGAATAAGTTAATGCACTGCATCACTATCCAAATACTGATGCATTGAAAACCTAATTTAGTTAAAAGTGGAAGGAAAATAGCAGAAGATTTCAAGTAATGAAGATCTGTTTATTTTGCTAATAGACTGTCACACTGCATCTGGATAAATTTGCCCACTGTGAAAACCTAAAATTATACAATTCATTTTACATGTTTATGACGGTTTTTCTTTGACTTTCCCCTCACTGATAAAACATGGCTCCTTAGGGACCCTCTCAATGATTCTAGATTTAGAATAATGAAATACTGGTTTTGTGTTGTTTTTTCTATCTTAAGCACAATTCTACCTTTTTGGTCTGTTCACTTTAACTGAGATACAGATATAACTTCAACAACTGGCAACTAGGTGATTGTCTTTAACTTTGCCTAACAATTTAAATTAAAGTGCTATGCTTTCCCCCTAAGCTTTATAATACCATCTGTTCTCATTTTTCATCACATTACAAACATTTCCCTTTAGAGAAAGGATTTAGTATTTTGCCTCTTTTATAGAAAATAGGATAAACTTGAATGGAACTGTACATATTGAGCGGTATTTCAGATCCTACAAACAAAGGAGTGAATAGCAAGGAGATTAAGAACACTTTTTTCTTTTAGGAAAAGTTCCCCACTCTTCCCTCTACTATACTATTATGGAGTGAAAAAAATATTTTATATGGATTTATATACACACACAAACATATATATATAGTATTTGATTAGTGCTTACTATATGTAAGTATTATTCTAAACTCTGAGGTAGATAGAGGCTTATCAGGTTGGACACAGCCCCTATCCCACAAAGGGTTCACAGTCAAAGTAAAATGACTTTGGTCAATCAATCATTTATATTTACTGAGCATTTACTGTGTTCAGAGCACTGTACTAAGCAGTACAATGGGAGAATTGAGAGAATACAACCTAACAGACTTGTGCCCTGCCATGCTTAAGAAAACATCAAATTAAAAAGAGATAGGAAGAGAAAGAGAACAGGTACTGAATACCCATTTTACAGATGAGTAAACTGAGGCACCGAGAAGTTAAGTGACTTGCCCAAGGTCCCATAGCAAGTAACTGACAGAGCCAGGGGTAAGTTCTATAACTGGCAATATTTCATGTATCAGAATGATAAACAACAATATCTAGTGATAAATGGTCACATACAATTTTGATTCAAAAATATAGCTGACATTTGGACTCCATGAAATGAAAAAAATAATAATGTATCAAATCCAGGTTTATATGGATCTGAAAGTTTCTACATTCGACATAATATTACCTAGGTCCTTTTTGGATAGTTTTGTTTGTGCCTTGAAAACTGACTACAAAATAAACCAAAAACTTTTATTTAAAGTTTAAATAGAAGTTATTGCTTCTGCAGAAATGGTTGGAAACTGCTTTATCCTTCATTCACAAAAGTGAAGCATGACAAATTTTGGTTAGCAGCTCAAAGTTGCTGCCAGACCAGAAGTATACTAAGGAAAAAGCACAAAGCTTTTTGCTCTGTTTTGATTTAGAGACTTTTGATCCTAAAAACCAATGATTTAGATTAATTTAAATAAATGCTGAACCACCTTTATTTCCTAACCATAGTTCTAATTTCAGCTTTACCTAAAACCCTACTCTCTCTCCCTTCTGTGTCACGCTTGAACTGGTTCTGTACTTTAAGCACTTGATGATCACCCCACCCTTAGCTCAGCAGGACTTATGTATATATCCATAATTTCCTTTTTAATGTCTGTCTCCCCCTCTTGACTGTCAACTCCTTGTAGGTGGGGACCATATCTACCAACTCTGTTGTATTGTACTCTCAAGCACTTAGTACAGTGCTTCGTACCCAGTAAGGGCTCAATGAATACCACTGATGGTTTGATTTATCTATAATCTCTCTCTGTCCACTCAAATTTTGGCAAGGAAAAAACCTGTTTAGAAAAGTTACTATTACAGACATAGGGAACCACTGAGCTTATATTTTACATGGGAAATGTGTGGTGCTTACTGAGTGCCCATTTGGTGCAATATACTGTACTACGCAGATAGGAAATTACAATAAAAAGTAGCATGTTCCCTGCCCACTATGAGCTTACCTTCTACTGGGGGAGAAAGACATAACGATCACGTTTTCAGCATAATCATATATATAACTGGATAAACATATATTCACAAGCACTGAGGCAGAGAATAAATACAGAAGTGCAGGAAGTGGCCGGACAGATGATACAACTTGGGTAAAGGCAGGAGCACAAAGTGCATTTGTGCAAAATGAGTTTGGTTTTAGAGCAAAATGGATGGGGGTGTTCTGAAGCATAAAAACTGCAACTTTTCTGTATGAAATTGGTTTCACATCAGCCATCAGTTTCTCATGGAACAAGGCAAAATGGGATTCTGAAGACTTGAGGGGGCTGAGAATCATATTCTTTCAGCACTAATCTTGAAACCCTCATTTCCTTTATTTGTCCTTGCCTATGCACTTGGGTCTATACCCCTTAAGCACTTGATATTCACTTCACTCCCAGAACACAGCACTAATATAACATATCCATAATTTATTTTAATATCTGTCTCCTGTAAGCTTCTTGTGGGCAAGGACTGTGTCTACCAATTCTACTGTATTCTACTCTCCCAAGGACTTAGTAGAGTGCTCTGCACACAGTAAGCACTCCATAAATATCATTGATTGATTGATTGGTCCTAGGGCTATGGATGATGGCTGCTCAATGAATTCTACAATATTTTAAGAAGCAACTTTACAGAAGTCAGGGCAATCTATTCACAGCTAAGAAGGAGTTTAAATCATGTTAGTCCCCAAATCCCATGATGTTTTGGTGTCCTGAGCTTCTGACCCAAAGTACGAAGGTTCCCCAGACAGGGGCTGGGCTCTGTGGTACCCCAGGACAAATTAAGCCCTGGTTTCCATCAGAAGGGCACCCAAAGCCATATACATCTCTGTCCTGACCCTGGCATCGGGGAAGAGAAATTCTCAAGAGAATGGCAGGAGGTAGCCACCCAAGCAAGGGACAAGGGGAAAATCTGGTCAAATTGCAAATAGTTATGACAGAGTGAGAGTGGACGCTAGGTAAACTGAGGTGGTGACAAGTTTCTCAGACATTTTTCAGCATAACCAAACAAGACAGTTTTGCCTTGCCAGATTTCTTCTCATCCATCACTTTGATGGTGGGCACCTGAGATGCAGTGGTCATTTCACTTGGGTAATTTGTCAGATTATGATAAATAGGGTGTGTATTGCTCAGATTAAGTATTTGGAGGGGGTGGGATTATTGGGACAATATCAGGGAGAAGAAGAAAAGAAGAAGAGAGAGAAAGGAAAGGAAAAATGGAAGGAGTGAAAGAATGAGAATCAGAACTCCAAATATGATTTAAATCAATAATCCTAAGAAGGAACTCTCAGTTTGGAGGCATGCTTCTTCAAAATTGCAAACAACCATAGATTTATCATTGGGAGAGTACAGTGTAACTGACTCAAGGAATATGGCAAATTGTTTCTGTTTTATTTGTGACTTATGTAGAAGTATTTTTTTTACTACAAAGTTTATCTCAAAAAGGTGACTACATGTGCCAATAAATATTTAGAGAAAATAATTTTAAACAAAGCTCAAAGAGTCATATCTGGCAGAGTATGAATGAATCAAGTAAGATATAACTGAGGAACCGTCTAATGGTTAAAAAAAAAATACCTCTTTCTAGCAAAGAAAAGAAAGCTCTGGAGAATGGGATCACATTTACAACAACTCTCCTGAGGCCTGGTTGCCTGATTCATCACATTAGAATCTCCTCTATGAACCCTGCAGTTAAAGGTTAAATGCCTGTTAAATATTGTTATTTTACTGAGAGTAAAAAGAACCCCAGTAGGCCCACTTTTCAAACAATAGATTTCAAGTAGTGAAGTCATGCGGTTTGTTCATTTTCAAATTTAAATGACAGCCTGTGGCTTTCTGTCTTAAGATGATTGGTCTAAAAAATTGCTTGTTACCACACTTCAAAAGGATTCCTGCCTCTTCTTAGGATACGTAGAGAATCTGATCTAGGTCTACTTT